>NW_027017051.1:0-44605 GCF_036013445.1 Caloenas nicobarica
AGAGCCCGACAGGGCCCGACAGGGCCCAGTAGAGCCCGACAGAGCCCGACAGAGCCCGACAGAGCCCGACAGGGCCCGACAGGGCCCAGTAGTGCCCGACAGAGCCCGACAGAGCCCGACAGAGCCCGACAGGGCCCGACAGGGCCCAGTAGAGCCCGACAGAGCCCGACAGAGCCCGACAGAGCCCGACAGGGCCCGACAGGGCCCGACAGGGCCCGACAGAACCCGACAGAGCCCGACAGGGCCCGACAGAGCCCAACAGAGCCCGACAGAGCCCGACAGAGCCCAGTAGAGCCCGACAGAGCCCGACAGAGCCCGACAGAACCCGACAGAGCCCGACAGAGCCCGACAGAGCCCGACAGGGCCCGACAGGGCCCGACAGGGCCCAGTAGAGCCCGACAGAGCCCGACAGAGCCCGACAGAGCCCGACAGGGCCCGACAGGGCCCAGTAGAGCCCGACAGAGCCCGACAGAGCCCGACAGAGCCCAACAGGGCCCGACAGAGCCCGACAGAACCCGACAGAGCCCGACAGAGCCCAGTAGAGCCCGACAGAGCCCGACAGAGCCCGACAGAGCCCGACAGATCCCAGTAGAGCCCGACAGGGCCCGACAGGGCTCTACAGGGACCAGTAGAGCCCGACAGAGCCCGACAGAGCCTAGTAGAGCCCAGTAGAGCCTGACAGAGCCCGACAGAGCCCGACAGGGCCCGACAGGGCCCAGTAGAGCCCAGTAGAGCCCAACAGAGCCCGACAGAGCCCGACAGAGCCCGACAGGGCCCGACAGAGCCCGACAGGGCCCGACAGGGCCCGACAGGGCCCGACAGAGCCCAGTACAGCCCGACAGAGCCCGACAGAGCCCGACAGGGCCCGACAGAGCCCGACAGAGCCCAGTAGAGCCCGACAGAGCCCGACAGAGCCCGACAGAGCCCGACAGAGCCCGACAGGGCCCGACAGGGCCCAGTAGAGCCCGACAGAGCCCGACAGAGCCCGACAGAGCCCGACAGGGCCCGACAGGGCCCAGTAGAGCCCGACAGAGCCCGACAGAGCCCGACAGAGCCCGACAGGGCCCGACAGGGCCCGACAGAGCCCGACAGGGCCCAGTAGAGCCCGACAGAGCCCGACAGGGCCCGACAGAGCCCGACAGGGCCCAGTAGAGCCCGACAGAGCCCGACAGAGCCCGACAGAGCCCAGTAGAGCCCGACAGAGCCCGACAGAGCCCGACAGAGCCCGACAGGGCCCGACAGAACCCGACAGAGCCCGACAGAGCCCAGTAGAGCCCGACAGGGCCCGACAGGGCTCGACAGGGCCCAGTAGAGCCCGACAGAGCCCGACAGAGCCCAGTAGAGCCCAGTAGAGCCTGACAGAGCCCGACAGAGCCCGACAGGGCCCGACAGGGCCCGACAGGGCCCGACAGAGCCCAGGAGAGCCCAGTAGAGCCCGACAGAGCCCGACAGAGCCCGACAGAACCCGACAGAGCCCGACAGAGCCCAGTAGAGCCCGACAGAGCCCGACAGAGCCCGACAGAGCCCAGTACAGCCCGACAGAGCCCGACAGAGCCCGACAGAGCCCGACAGGGCCCGACAGGGCCCGACAGAGCCCGACAGGGCCCAGTAGAGCCCGACAGAGCCCGACAGAGCCCGACAGAGCCCGACAGGGCCCAGTAGAGCCCGACAGCGCCCAGTAGAGCCCGACAGAGCCCGACAGAGCCCGACAGAGCCCGACAGAGCCCGACAGGGCCCGACAGGGCCCGACAGAGCCCGACAGGGCCCGACAGGGCCCGACAGAGCCCGACAGAGCCCATTAGAGCACGACAGAGCCCGACAGGGCCCAGTAGAGCCCGACAGAGCCCGACAGAGCCCGACAGAGCCCGACAGGGCCCGACAGGGCCCCGTAGAGCCCGCAGAGCCCGACAGAGCCCGACAGAGCCCGACAGAACCCGACAGAGCCCGACAGAGCCCGACAGGGCCCGACAGGGCCCAGCAGAGCCCGACAGAGCCCGACAGAGCCCGACAGAGCCCGACAGGGCCCGACAGGGCCCAGTAGAGCCCGACAGAGCCCGACAGAGCCCGACAGAGCCCGACAGGGCCCGACAGGGCCCAGTAGAGCCCGACAGAGCCCGACAGAGCCCGACAGAGCCCGACAGGGCCCGACAGGGCCCAGTAGTGCCCGACAGAGCCCGACAGAGCCCGACAGAGCCCGACAGGGCCCGACAGGGCCCAGTAGAGCCCGACAGAGCCCGACAGAGCCCGACAGAGCCCGACAGGGCCCGACAGGGCCCGACAGGGCCCGACAGAACCCGACAGAGCCCAGTAGAGCCCGACAGAGCCCAACAGAGCCCGACAGAGCCCGACAGAGCCCGACAGGGCCCGACAGAGCCCGACAGAGCCCGAGAGAGCCCGAGAGAGCCCGAGAGAGCCCAGTTGAGCCCGACAGAGGCCGACAGAGCCCGACAGGGCCCGACACGGCCCGACAGGGCCCAGTAGAGCCCGACAGAGCCCGACAGAGCCCGACAGAGCCCGACAGGGCCCGACAGAGCCCGACAGAGCCCGACAGCGCCCGACAGGGCCCGACAGGGCCCAGTAGAGCCCGACAGAGCCCGACAGAGCCCGACAGGGCCCGACAGGGCCCGACAGAGCCCGACAGGGCCCAGTAGAGCCCGACAGAGCCCGACAGAGCCCGACAGGCTCCGACAGAGCCCGACAGAGCCCGACAGAGACCGACAGGGCCCGACAGGGCCCGACAGAGCCCGACAGAGCCCAGTAGAGCCCGACAGAGCCCGACAGAGCCCGACAGAGCCCGACAGAACCCGACAGAGCCCGACAGAGCCCAGTAGAGCCCGACAGAGCCCGACAGAGCCCGACAGAGCCCGACAGGGCCCGACAGAGCCCGACAGAACCCGACAGAGCCCGACAGAGCCCAGTAGAGCCCGACAGAGCCCGACAGAGCCCGACAGAGCCCGACAGATCCCAGTAGAGCCCGACAGGGCCCGACAGGGCTCTACAGGGACCATTAGAGCCCGACAGAGCCCGACAGAGCCCAGTAGAGCCCAGTAGAGCCTGACAGAGCCCGACAGAGCCCGACAGGGCCCGACAGGGCCCAGTAGAGCCCAGTAGAGCCCGACAGAGCCCGACAGAGCCCGACAGAGCCCGACAGGGCCCGACAGAGCCCGACAGGGCCCGACAGGGCCCGACAGGGCCCGACAGAGCCCAGTACAGCCCGACAGAGCCCGACAGAGCCCGACAGAGCCCGACAGGGCCCGACAGGGCCCGACAGAGCCCGACAGAGCCCAGTAGAGCCCGACAGAGCCCGACAGAGCCCGACAGAACCCGACAGAGCCCGACAGAGCCCGACAGAGCCCGACAGGGCCCGACAGGGCCCGACAGGGCCCAGTAGAGCCCGACAGAGCCCGACAGAGCCCGACAGAGCCCGACAGGGCCCAGTAGAGCCCGACAGAGCCCGACAGAGCCCGACAGAGCCCGACAGGGCCCGACAGAGCCCGACAGAACCCGACAGAGCCCGACAGAGCCCAGTAGAGCCCGACAGAGCCTGACAGAGCCCGACAGAGCCCGACAGATCCCAGTAGAGCCCGACAGGGCCCGACAGGGCTCTACAGGGACCAGTAGAGCCCGACAGAGCCCGACAGAGCCCAGTAGAGCCCAGTAGAGCCTGACAGAGCCCGACAGAGCCCGACAGGGCCCGACAGAGCCCGACAGGGCCCGACAGGGCCCAGTAGAGCCCGACAGAGCCCGACAGAGCCCGACAGAACCCGACAGAGCCCGACAGGGCCCGACAGAGCCCGACAGGGCCCGACAGGGCCCGACAGGGCCCAGTAGAGCCCGACAGAGCCCGACAGAGCCCGACAGAGCCCGACAGGGCCCAGTAGAGCCCGACAGAGCCCGACAGAGCCCGACAGAGCCCGACAGGGCCCGACAGAGCCCGACAGAACCCGACAGAGCCCGACAGAGCCCAGTAGAGCCCGACAGAGCCTGACAGAGCCCGACAGAGCCCGACAGATCCCAGTAGAGCCCGACAGGGCCCGACAGGGCTCTACAGGGACCAGTAGAGCCCGACAGAGCCCGACAGAGCCCAGTAGAGCCCAGTAGAGCCTGACAGAGCCCGACAGAGCCCGACAGGGCCCGACAGAGCCCGACAGGCCCGACAGGGCCCGACAGGGCCCGACAGGGCCCGACAGAGCCCAGTACAGCCCGACAGAGCCCGACAGAGCCCGACAGAGCCCGACAGGGCCCGACAGGGCCCGACAGAGCCCGACAGAGCCCAGTAGAGCCCGACAGAGCCCGACAGAGCCCGACAGAACCCGACAGAGCCCGACAGAGCCCGACAGAGCCCGACAGGGCCCGACAGGGCCCAGTAGAGCCCGACAGAGCCCGACAGAGCCCGACAGAGCCCGACAGGGCCCGACAGGGCCCGACAGGGCCCGACAGGGCCCAGTAGAGCCCGACAGAGCCCGACAGGGCCTGACAGAGCCCGACAGGGCCCGACAGGGCCCGACAGGGCCCAGTAGAGCCCGACAGAGCCCGACAGAGCCCGACAGAGCCCGACAGAGCCCAGTAGAGCCCGACAGAGCCCGACAGAGCCCGACAGAGCCCGACAGGGCCCGACAGAACCCGACAGAGCCCGACAGAGCCCAGTAGAGCCCGACAGGGCCCGACAGGGCTCGACAGGGCCCAGTAGAGCCCGACAGAGCCCGACAGAGCCCAGTAGAGCCCAGTAGAGCCTGACAGAGCCCGACAGAGCCCGACAGGGCCCGACAGGGCCCGACCGGGCCCGACAGAGCCCAGGAGAGCCCAGTAGAGCCCGACAGAGCCCGACAGAGCCCGACAGAACCCGACAGAGCCCGACAGAGCCCAGTAGAGCCCGACAGAGCCCGACAGAGCCCGACA
Source organism: Caloenas nicobarica (assembly GCF_036013445.1). Lineage (NCBI taxonomy): Eukaryota > Metazoa > Chordata > Aves > Columbiformes > Columbidae > Caloenas > Caloenas nicobarica. The sequence goes on from NW_027017051.1 coordinate 4,900, forward strand.
GAGCCCAGTACAGCCCGACAGAGCCCGACAGAGCCCGACAGAGCCCGACAGGGCCCGACAGGGCCCGACAGAGCCCGACAGGGCCCAGTAGAGCCCGACAGAGCCCGACAGAGCCGACAGAGCCCGACAGGGCCCAGTAGAGCCCGACAGCGCCCAGTAGAGCCCGACAGAGCCCGACAGAGCCCGACAGAGCCCGACAGGGCCCGACAGGGCCCGACAGAGCCCGACAGGGCCCGACAGGGCCCGACAGAGCCCGACAGAGCCCAGTAGAGCACGACAGAGCCCGACAGGGCCCAGTAGAGCCCGACAGAGCCCGACAGAGCCCGACAGAGCCCGACAGGGCCCGACAGGGCCCCGTAGAGCCCGACAGAGCCCGACAGAGCCCGACAGAGCCCGACAGAACCCGACAGAGCCGACAGAGCCCGACAGGGCCCGACAGGGCCCAGTAGAGCCCGACAGAGCCCGACAGAGCCCGACAGAGGCCGACAGGGCCCGACAGGGCCCAGTAGAGCCCGACAGAGCCCGACAGAGCCCGACAGAGCCCGACAGGGCCCGACAGGGCCCAGTAGTGCCCGACAGAGCCCGACAGAGCCCGACAGAGCCCGACAGGGCCCGACAGAGCCCGACAGGGCCCGACAGGGCCCGACAGGGCCCGACAGAGCCCAGTACAGCCCGACAGAGCCCGACAGAGCCCGACAGGGCCCGACAGAGCCCGACAGAGCCCAGTAGAGCCCGACAGAGCCCGACAGAGCCCGACAGAGCCCGACAGAGCCCGACAGGGCCCGACAGGGCCCAGTAGAGCCCGACAGAGCCCGACAGAGCCCGACAGAGCCCGACAGGGCCCGACAGGGCCCAGTAGAGCCCGACAGAGCCCGACAGAGCCCGACAGAGCCCGACAGGGCCCGACAGGGCCCGACAGAGCCCGACAGGGCCCAGTAGAGCCCGACAGAGCCCGACAGGGCCCGACAGAGCCCGACAGGGCCCAGTAGAGCCCGACAGAGCCCGACAGAGCCCGACAGAGCCCAGTAGAGCCCGACAGAGCCCGACAGAGCCCGACAGAGCCCGACAGGGCCCGACAGAACCCGACAGAGCCCGACAGAGCCCAGTAGAGCCCGACAGGGCCCGACAGGGCTCGACAGGGCCCAGTAGAGCCCGACAGAGCCCGACAGAGCCCAGTAGAGCCCAGTAGAGCCTGACAGAGCCCGACAGAGCCCGACAGGGCCCGACAGGGCCCGACAGGGCCCGACAGAGCCCAGGAGAGCCCAGTAGAGCCCGACAGAGCCCGACAGAGCCCGACAGAACCCGACAGAGCCCGACAGAGCCCAGTAGAGCCCGACAGAGCCCGACAGAGCCCGACAGAGCCCAGTACAGCCCGACAGAGCCCGACAGAGCCCGACAGAGCCCGACAGGGCCCGACAGGGCCCGACAGAGCCCGACAGGGCCCAGTAGAGCCCGACAGAGCCCGACAGAGCCCGACAGAGCCCGACAGGGCCCAGTAGAGCCCGACAGCGCCCAGTAGAGCCCGACAGAGCCCGACAGAGCCCGACAGAGCCCGACAGAGCCCGACAGGGCCCGACAGGGCCCGACAGAGCCCGACAGGGCCCGACAGGGCCCGACAGAGCCCGACAGAGCCCATTAGAGCACGACAGAGCCCGACAGGGCCCAGTAGAGCCCGACAGAGCCCGACAGAGCCCGACAGAGCCCGACAGGGCCCGACAGGGCCCCGTAGAGCCCGCAGAGCCCGACAGAGCCCGACAGAGCCCGACAGAACCCGACAGAGCCCGACAGAGCCCGACAGGGCCCGACAGGGCCCAGCAGAGCCCGACAGAGCCCGACAGAGCCCGACAGGGCCCGACAGGGCCCAGTAGAGCCCGACAGAGCCCGACAGAGCCCGACAGAGCCCGACAGGGCCCGACAGGGCCCAGTAGAGCCCGACAGAGCCCGACAGAGCCCGACAGAGCCCGACAGGGCCCGACAGGGCCCAGTAGAGCCCGACAGAGCCCGACAGAGCCCGACAGAGCCCGACAGGGCCCGACAGGGCCCAGTAGTGCCCGACAGAGCCCGACAGAGCCCGACAGAGCCCGACAGGGCCCGACAGGGCCCAGTAGAGCCCGACAGAGCCCGACAGAGCCCGACAGAGCCCGACAGGGCCCGACAGGGCCCGACAGGGCCCGACAGAACCCGACAGAGCCCAGTAGAGCCCGACAGAGCCCAACAGAGCCCGACAGAGCCCGACAGAGCCCGACAGGGCCCGACAGAGCCCGACAGAGCCCGAGAGAGCCCGAGAGAGCCCGAGAGAGCCCAGTTGAGCCCGACAGAGGCCGACAGAGCCCGACAGGGCCCGACACGGCCCGACAGGGCCCAGTAGAGCCCGACAGAGCCCGACAGAGCCCGACAGAGCCCGACAGGGCCCGACAGAGCCCGACAGAGCCCGACAGCGCCCGACAGGGCCCGACAGGGCCCAGTAGAGCCCGACAGAGCCCGACAGAGCCCGACAGGGCCCGACAGGGCCCGACAGAGCCCGACAGGGCCCAGTAGAGCCCGACAGAGCCCGACAGAGCCCGACAGGCTCCGACAGAGCCCGACAGAGCCCGACAGAGACCGACAGGGCCCGACAGGGCCCGACAGAGCCCGACAGAGCCCAGTAGAGCCCGACAGAGCCCGACAGAGCCCGACAGAGCCCGACAGAACCCGACAGAGCCCGACAGAGCCCAGTAGAGCCCGACAGAGCCCGACAGAGCCCGACAGAGCCCGACAGGGCCCGACAGAGCCCGACAGAACCCGACAGAGCCCGACAGAGCCCAGTAGAGCCCGACAGAGCCCGACAGAGCCCGACAGAGCCCGACAGATCCCAGTAGAGCCCGACAGGGCCCGACAGGGCTCTACAGGGACCATTAGAGCCCGACAGAGCCCGACAGAGCCCAGTAGAGCCCAGTAGAGCCTGACAGAGCCCGACAGAGCCCGACAGGGCCCGACAGGGCCCAGTAGAGCCCAGTAGAGCCCGACAGAGCCCGACAGAGCCCGACAGAGCCCGACAGGGCCCGACAGAGCCCGACAGGGCCCGACAGGGCCCGACAGGGCCCGACAGAGCCCAGTACAGCCCGACAGAGCCCGACAGAGCCCGACAGAGCCCGACAGGGCCCGACAGGGCCCGACAGAGCCCGACAGAGCCCAGTAGAGCCCGACAGAGCCCGACAGAGCCCGACAGAACCCGACAGAGCCCGACAGAGCCCGACAGAGCCCGACAGGGCCCGACAGGGCCCGACAGGGCCCAGTAGAGCCCGACAGAGCCCGACAGAGCCCGACAGAGCCCGACAGGGCCCAGTAGAGCCCGACAGAGCCCGACAGAGCCCGACAGAGCCCGACAGGGCCCGACAGAGCCCGACAGAACCCGACAGAGCCCGACAGAGCCCAGTAGAGCCCGACAGAGCCTGACAGAGCCCGACAGAGCCCGACAGATCCCAGTAGAGCCCGACAGGGCCCGACAGGGCTCTACAGGGACCAGTAGAGCCCGACAGAGCCCGACAGAGCCCAGTAGAGCCCAGTAGAGCCTGACAGAGCCCGACAGAGCCCGACAGGGCCCGACAGAGCCCGACAGGGCCCGACAGGGCCCGACAGGGCCCGACAGGGCCCGACAGAGCCCAGTACAGCCCGACAGAGCCCGACAGAGCCCGACAGAGCCCGACAGGGCCCGACAGGGCCCGACAGAGCCCGACAGAGCCCAGTAGAGCCCGACAGAGCCCGACAGAGCCCGACAGAACCCGACAGAGCCCGACAGAGCCCGACAGAGCCCGACAGGGCCCGACAGGGCCCAGTAGAGCCCGACAGAGCCCGACAGAGCCCGACAGAGCCCGACAGGGCCCGACAGGGCCCGACAGGGCCCGACAGGGCCCAGTAGAGCCCGACAGAGCCCGACAGGGCCTGACAGAGCCCGACAGGGCCCGACAGGGCCCGACAGGGCCCAGTAGAGCCCGACAGAGCCCGACAGAGCCCGACAGAGCCCGACAGAGCCCAGTAGAGCCCGACAGAGCCCGACAGAGCCCGACAGAGCCCGACAGGGCCCGACAGAACCCGACAGAGCCCGACAGAGCCCAGTAGAGCCCGACAGGGCCCGACAGGGCTCGACAGGGCCCAGTAGAGCCCGACAGAGCCCGACAGAGCCCAGTAGAGCCCAGTAGAGCCTGACAGAGCCCGACAGAGCCCGACAGGGCCCGACAGGGCCCGACCGGGCCCGACAGAGCCCAGGAGAGCCCAGTAGAGCCCGACAGAGCCCGACAGAGCCCGACAGAACCCGACAGAGCCCGACAGAGCCCAGTAGAGCCCGACAGAGCCCGACAGAGCCCGACAGAGCCCAGTACAGCCCGACAGAGCCCGACAGAGCCCGACAGAGCCCGACAGGGCCCGACAGGGCCCGACAGAGCCCGACAGGGCCCAGTAGAGCCCGACAGAGCCCGACAGAGCCCGACAGAGCCCGACAGGGCCCAGTAGAGCCCGACAGCGCCCAGTAGAGCCCGACAGAGCCCGACAGAGCCCGACAGAGCCCGACAGGGCCCGACAGGGCCCGACAGAGCCCGACAGGGCCCGACAGGGCCCGACAGAGCCCGACAGAGCCCAGTAGAGCACGACAGAGCCCGACAGGGCCCAGTAGAGCCCGACAGAGCCCGACAGAGCCCGACAGAGCCCGACAGGGCCCGACAGGGCCCCGTAGAGCCCGACAGAGCCCGACAGAGCCCGACAGAGCCCGACAGAACCCGACAGAGCCCGACAGAGCCCGACAGGGCCCGACAGGGCCCAGTAGAGCCCGACAGAGCCCGACAGAGCCCGACAGAGCCCGACAGGGCCCGACAGGGCCCAGTAGAGCCCGACAGAGCCCGACAGAGCCCGACAGAGCCCGACAGGGCCCGACAGGGCCCAGTAGTGCCCGACAGAGCCCGACAGAGCCCGACAGAGCCCGACAGGGCCCGACAGGGCCCAGTAGAGCCCGACAGAGCCCGACAGAGCCCGACAGAGCCCGACAGGGCCCGACAGGGCCCAGTAGAGCCCGACAGAGCCCGACAGAGCCCGACAGAGCCCGACAGGGCCCGACAGGGCCCAGTAGTGCCCGACAGAGCCCGACAGAGCCCGACAGAGCCCGACAGGGCCCGACAGGGCCCAGTAGAGCCCGACAGAGCCCGACAGAGCCCGACAGAGCCCGACAGGGCCCAGTAGTGCCCGACAGAGCCCGACAGAGCCCGACAGAGCCCGACAGGGCCCGACAGGGCCCAGTAGAGCCCGACAGAGCCCGACAGAGCCCGACAGAGCCCGACAGGGCCCGACAGGGCCCGACAGGGCCCGACAGAGCCCGACAGAGCCCGACAGGCTCCGACAGAGCCCGACAGAGCCCGACAGAGACCGACAGGGCCCGACAGGGCCCGACAGAGCCCGACAGAGCCCAGTAGAGCCCGACAGAGCCCGACAGAGCCCGACAGAGCCCGACAGAACCCGACAGAGCCCGACAGAGCCCAGTAGAGCCCGACAGAGCCCGACAGAGCCCGACAGAGCCCGACAGGGCCCGACAGAGCCCGACAGAACCCGACAGAGCCCGACAGAGCCCAGTAGAGCCCGACAGAGCCCGACAGAGCCCGACAGAGCCCGACAGATCCCAGTAGAGCCCGACAGGGCCCGACAGGGCTCTACAGGGACCATTAGAGCCCGACAGAGCCCGACAGAGCCCAGTAGAGCCCAGTAGAGCCTGACAGAGCCCGACAGAGCCCGACAGGGCCCGACAGGGCCCAGTAGAGCCCAGTAGAGCCCGACAGAGCCCGACAGAGCCCGACAGAGCCCGACAGGGCCCGACAGAGCCCGACAGGGCCCGACAGGGCCCGACAGGGCCCGACAGAGCCCAGTACAGCCCGACAGAGCCCGACAGAGCCCGACAGAGCCCGACAGGGCCCGACAGGGCCCGACAGAGCCCGACAGAGCCCAGTAGAGCCCGACAGAGCCCGACAGAGCCCGACAGAACCCGACAGAGCCCGACAGAGCCCGACAGAGCCCGACAGGGCCCGACAGGGCCCGACAGGGCCCAGTAGAGCCCGACAGAGCCCGACAGAGCCCGACAGAGCCCGACAGGGCCCGACAGAGCCCGACAGAACCCGACAGAGCCCGACAGAGCCCAGTAGAGCCCGACAGAGCCTGACAGAGCCCGACAGAGCCCGACAGATCCCAGTAGAGCCCGACAGGGCCCGACAGGGCTCTACAGGGACCAGTAGAGCCCGACAGAGCCCGACAGAGCCCAGTAGAGCCCAGTAGAGCCTGACAGAGCCCGACAGAGCCCGACAGGGCCCGACAGAGCCCGACAGGGCCCGACAGGGCCCGACAGGGCCCGACAGAGCCCAGTACAGCCCGACAGAGCCCGACAGAGCCCGACAGAGCCCGACAGGGCCCGACAGGGCCCGACAGAGCCCGACAGAGCCCAGTAGAGCCCGACAGAGCCCGACAGAGCCCGACAGAACCCGACAGAGCCCGACAGAGCCCGACAGAGCCCGACAGGGCCCGACAGGGCCCAGTAGAGCCCGACAGAGCCCGACAGAGCCCGACAGAGCCCGACAGGGCCCGACAGGGCCCGACAGGGCCCGACAGGGCCCAGTAGAGCCCGACAGAGCCCGACAGGGCCTGACAGAGCCCGACAGGGCCCGACGGGGCCCGACAGGGCCCAGTAGAGCCCGACAGAGCCCGACAGAGCCCGACAGAGCCCGACAGAGCCCAGTAGAGCCCGACAGAGCCCGACAGAGCCCGACAGAGCCCGACAGGGCCCGACAGAACCCGACAGAGCCCGACAGAGCCCAGTAGAGCCCGACAGGGCCCGACAGGGCTCGACAGGGCCCAGTAGAGCCCGACAGAGCCCGACAGAGCCCAGTAGAGCCCAGTAGAGCCTGACAGAGCCCGACAGAGCCCGACAGGGCCCGACAGGGCCCGACAGGGCCCGACAGAGCCCAGGAGAGCCCAGTAGAGCCCGACAGAGCCCGACAGAGCCCGACAGAACCCGACAGAGCCCGACAGAGCCCAGTAGAGCCCGACAGAGCCCGACAGAGCCCGACAGAGCCCAGTACAGCCCGACAGAGCCCGACAGAGCCCGACAGAGCCCGACAGGGCCCGACAGGGCCCGACAGAGCCCGACAGGGCTCAGTAGAGCCCGACAGAGCCCGACAGAGCCCGACAGAGCCCGACAGGGCCCAGTAGAGCCCGACAGCGCCCAGTAGAGCCCGACAGAGCCCGACAGAGCCCGACAGAGCCCGACAGGGCCCGACAGGGCCCGACAGAGCCCGACAGGGCCCGACAGGGCCCGACAGAGCCCGACAGAGCCCAGTAGAGCACGACAGAGCCCGACAGGGCCCAGTAGAGCCCGACAGAGCCCGACAGAGCCCGACAGAGCCCGACAGGGCCCGACAGGGCCCCGTAGAGCCCGACAGAGCCCGACAGAGCCCGACAGAGCCCGACAGAACCCGACAGAGCCCGACAGAGCCCGACAGGGCCCGACAGGGCCCAGTAGAGCCCGACAGAGCCCGACAGAGCCCGACAGAGCCCGACAGGGCCCGACAGGGCCCAGTAGAGCCCGACAGAGCCCGACAGAGCCCGACAGAGCCCGACAGGGCCCGACAGGGCCCAGTAGTGCCCGACAGAGCCCGACAGAGCCCGACAGAGCCCGACAGGGCCCGACAGGGCCCAGTAGAGCCCGACAGAGCCCGACAGAGCCCGACAGAGCCCGACAGGGCCCGACAGGGCCCAGTAGTGCCCGACAGAGCCCAACAGAGCCCGACAGAGCCCGACAGGGCCCGACAGGGCCCAGTAGAGCCCGACAGAGCCCGACAGAGCCCGACAGAGCCCGACAGGGCCCGACAGGGCCCGACAGGGCCCGACAGAACCCGACAGAGCCCGACAGGGCCCGACAGAGCCCAACAGAGCCCGACAGAGCCCGACAGAGCCCGACAGGGCCCGACAGAGCCCGACAGAGCCCGAGAGAGCCCGAGAGAGCCCGAGAGAGCCCAGTTGAGCCCGACAGAGGCCGACAGAGCCCGACAGGGCCCGACACGGCCCGACAGGGCCCAGTAGAGCCCGACAGAGCCCGACAGAGCCCGACAGAGCCCGACAGGGCCCGACAGAGCCCGACAGAGCCCGACAGGGCCCGACAGGGCCCGACAGGGCCCAGTAGAGCCCGACAGAGCCCGACAGAGACCGACAGGGCCCGACAGGGCCCGACAGAGCCCGACAGGGCCCAGTAGAGCCCGACAGAGCCCGACAGAGCCCGACAGAGCCCGACAGGGCCCAGTAGAGCCCGACAGAGCCCGACAGAGCCCGACAGGGCCCGACAGAGCCCGACAGAGCCCGACAGAGACCGACAGGGCCCGACAGGGCCCGACAGAGCCCGACAGAGCCCAGTAGAGCCCGACAGAGCCCGACAGAGCCCGACAGAGCCCGACAGAGCCCAGTAGAGCCCGACAGAGCCCGACAGAGCCCGACAGAGCCCGACAGGGCCCGACAGAGCCCGACAGAGCCCGACAGGGCCCGACAGAGCCCGACAGAACCCGACAGAGCCCGACAGAGCCCAGTAGAGCCCGACAGAGCCCGACAGAGCCCGACAGATCCCAGTAGAGCCCGACAGGGCCCGACAGGGCTCTACAGGGACCAGTAGAGCCCGACAGAGCCCGACAGAGCCCAGTAGAGCCCAGTAGAGCCTGACAGAGCCCGACAGAGCCCGACAGGGCCCGACAGGGCCCAGTAGAGCCCAGTAGAGCCCGACAGAGCCCGACAGAGCCCGACAGAGCCCGACAGGGCCCGACAGAGCCCGACAGGGCCCGACAGGGCCCGACAGGGCCCGACAGAGCCCAATACAGCCCGACAGAGCCCGACAGAGCCCGACAGAGCCCGACAGGGCCCGACAGGGCCCGACAGAGCCCGACAGGGCCCAGTAGAGCCCGACAGAGCCCGACAGAGCCCGACAGAGCCCAGTAGAGCCCGACAGAGCCCGACAGAGCCCGACAGAGCCCGACAGGGCCCGACAGAGCCCGACAGAACCCGACAGAGCCCGACAGAGCCCAGTAGAGCCCGACAGAGCCCGACAGAGCCCGACAGAGCCCGACAGAGCCCGACAGGGCCCGACAGAGCCCGACAGAACCCGACAGAGCCCGACAGAGCCCAGTAGAGCCCGACAGAGCCCGACAGAGCCCGACAGAGCCCGACAGATCCCAGTAGAGCCCGACAGGGCCCGACAGGGCTCTACAGGGACCATTAGAGCCCGACAGAGCCCGACAGAGCCCAGTAGAGCCCAGTAGAGCCTGACAGAGCCCGACAGAGCCCGACAGGGCCCGACAGGGCCCAGTAGAGCCCAGTAGAGCCCGACAGAGCCCGACAGAGCCCGACAGAGCCCGACAGGGCCCGACAGAGCCCGACAGGGCCCGACAGGGCCCGACAGGGCCCGACAGAGCCCAGTACAGCCCGACAGAGCCCGACAGAGCCCGACAGAGCCCGACAGGGCCCGACAGGGCCCGACAGAGCCCGACAGAGCCCAGTAGAGCCCGACAGAGCCCGACAGAGCCCGACAGAACCCGACAGAGCCCGACAGAGCCCGACAGAGCCCGACAGGGCCCGACAGGGCCCGACAGGGCCCAGTAGAGCCCGACAGAGCCCGACAGAGCCCGACAGAGCCCGACAGGGCCCGACAGGGCCCAGTAGAGCCCGACAGAGCCCGACAGAGCCCGACAGAGCCCGACAGGGCCCGACAGAGCCCGACAGAACCCGACAGAGCCCGACAGAGCCCAGTAGAGCCCGACAGAGCCTGACAGAGCCCGACAGAGCCCGACAGATCCCAGTAGAGCCCGACAGGGCCCGACAGGGCTCTACAGGGACCAGTAGAGCCCGACAGAGCCCGACAGAGCCCAGTAGAGCCCAGTAGAGCCTGACAGAGCCCGACAGAGCCCGACAGGGCCCGACAGAGCCCGACAGGGCCCGACAGGGCCCGACAGGGCCCGACAGAGCCCAGTACAGCCCGACAGAGCCCGACAGAGCCCGACAGAGCCCGACAGGGCCCGACAGGGCCCGACAGAGCCCGACAGAGCCCAGTAGAGCCCGACAGAGCCCGACAGAGCCCGACAGAACCCGACAGAGCCCGACAGAGCCCGACAGAGCCCGACAGGGCCCGACAGGGCCCAGTAGAGCCCGACAGAGCCCGACAGAGCCCGACAGAGCCCGACAGGGCCCGACAGGGCCCGACAGGGCCCGACAGGGCCCAGTAGAGCCCGACAGAGCCCGACAGGGCCTGACAGAGCCCGACAGGGCCCGACGGGGCCCGACAGGGCCCAGTAGAGCCCGACAGAGCCCGACAGAGCCCGACAGAGCCCGACAGAGCCCAGTAGAGCCCGACAGAGCCCGACAGAGCCCGACAGAGCCCGACAGGGCCCGACAGAACCCGACAGAGCCCGACAGAGCCCAGTAGAGCCCGACAGGGCCCGACAGGGCTCGACAGGGCCCAGTAGAGCCCGACAGAGCCCGACAGAGCCCAGTAGAGCCCAGTAGAGCCTGACAGAGCCCGACAGAGCCCGACAGGGCCCGACAGGGCCCGACAGGGCCCGACAGAGCCCAGGAGAGCCCAGTAGAGCCCGACAGAGCCCGACAGAGCCCGACAGAACCCGACAGAGCCCGACAGAGCCCAGTAGAGCCCGACAGAGCCCGACAGAGCCCGACAGAGCCCAGTACAGCCCGACAGAGCCCGACAGAGCCCGACAGAGCCCGACAGGGCCCGACAGGGCCCGACAGAGCCCGACAGGGCTCAGTAGAGCCCGACAGAGCCCGACAGAGCCCGACAGAGCCCGACAGGGCCCAGTAGAGCCCGACAGCGCCCAGTAGAGCCCGACAGAGCCCGACAGAGCCCGACAGAGCCCGACAGGGCCCGACAGGGCCCGACAGAGCCCGACAGGGCCCGACAGGGCCCGACAGAGCCCGACAGAGCCCAGTAGAGCACGACAGAGCCCGACAGGGCCCAGTAGAGCCCGACAGAGCCCGACAGAGCCCGACAGAGCCCGACAGGGCCCGACAGGGCCCCGTAGAGCCCGACAGAGCCCGACAGAGCCCGACAGAGCCCGACAGAACCCGACAGAGCCCGACAGAGCCCGACAGGGCCCGACAGGGCCCAGTAGAGCCCGACAGAGCCCGACAGAGCCCGACAGAGCCCGACAGGGCCCGACAGGGCCCAGTAGAGCCCGACAGAGCCCGACAGAGCCCGACAGAGCCCGACAGGGCCCGACAGGGCCCAGTAGTGCCCGACAGAGCCCGACAGAGCCCGACAGAGCCCGACAGGGCCCGACAGGGCCCAGTAGAGCCCGACAGAGCCCGACAGAGCCCGACAGAGCCCGACAGGGCCCGACAGGGCCCAGTAGTGCCCGACAGAGCCCGACAGAGCCCGACAGAGCCCGACAGGGCCCGACAGGGCCCAGTAGAGCCCGACAGAGCCCGACAGAGCCCGACAGAGCCCGACAGGGCCCGACAGGGCCCGACAGGGCCCGACAGAACCCGACAGAGCCCCACAGGGCCCGACAGAGCCCAACAGAGCCCGACAGAGCCCGACAGAGCCCGACAGGGCCCGACAGAGCCCGACAGAGCCCGAGAGAGCCCGAGAGAGCCCGAGAGAGCCCAGTTGAGCCCGACAGAGGCCGACAGAGCCCGACAGGGCCCGACACGGCCCGACAGGGCCCAGTAGAGCCCGACAGAGCCCGACAGAGCCCGACAGAGCCCGACAGGGCCCGACAGAGCCCGACAGAGCCCGACAGGGCCCGACAGGGCCCGACAGGGCCCAGTAGAGCCCGACAGAGCCCGACAGAGACCGACAGGGCCCGACAGGGCCCGACAGAGCCCGACAGGGCCCAGTAGAGCCCGACAGAGCCCGACAGAGCCCGACAGAGCCCGACAGGGCCCAGTAGAGCCCGACAGAGCCCGACAGAGCCCGACAGGGCCCGACAGAGCCCGACAGAGCCCGACAGAGACCGACAGGGCCCGACAGGGCCCGACAGAGCCCGACAGAGCCCAGTAGAGCCCGACAGAGCCCGACAGAGCCCGACAGAGCCCGACAGAGCCCAGTAGAGCCCGACAGAGCCCGACAGAGCCCGACAGAGCCCGACAGGGCCCGACAGAGCCCGACAGAGCCCGACAGGGCCCGACAGAGCCCGACAGAACCCGACAGAGCCCGACAGAGCCCAGTAGAGCCCGACAGAGCCCGACAGAGCCCGACAGATCCCAGTAGAGCCCGACAGGGCCCGACAGGGCTCTACAGGGACCAGTAGAGCCCGACAGAGCCCGACAGAGCCCAGTAGAGCCCAGTAGAGCCTGACAGAGCCCGACAGAGCCCGACAGGGCCCGACAGGGCCCAGTAGAGCCCAGTAGAGCCCGACAGAGCCCGACAGAGCCCGACAGAGCCCGACAGGGCCCGACAGAGCCCGACAGGGCCCGACAGGGCCCGACAGGGCCCGACAGAGCCCAATACAGCCCGACAGAGCCCGACAGAGCCCGACAGAGCCCGACAGGGCCCGACAGGGCCCGACAGAGCCCGACAGGGCCCAGTAGAGCCCGACAGAGCCCGACAGAGCCCGACAGAGCCCAGTAGAGCCCGACAGAGCCCGACAGAGCCCGACAGAGCCCGACAGGGCCCGACAGAGCCCGACAGAACCCGACAGAGCCCGACAGAGCCCAGTAGAGCCCGACAGAGCCCGACAGAGCCCGACAGAGCCCGACAGATCCCAGTAGAGCCCGACAGGGCCCGACAGGGCTCTACAGGGACCAGTAGAGCCCGACAGAGCCCGACAGAGCCCAGTAGAGCCCAGTAGAGCCTGACAGAGCCCGACAGAGCCCGACAGGGCCCGACAGGGCCCAGTAGAGCCCAGTAGAGCCCGACAGAGCCCGACAGAGCCTGACAGAGCCCGACAGGGCCTGACAGAGCCCGACAGGGCCCGACAGGGCCCGACAGGGCCCGACAGAGCCCAGTACAGCCCGACAGAGCCCGACAGAGCCCGACAGAGCCCGACAGGGCCCGACAGGGCCCGACAGAGCCCGACAGAGCCCAGTAGAGCCCTACAGAGCCCGAGAGAGCCCGACAGAGCCCGACAGGGCCCGACAGGGCCCAGTAGAGCCCGACAGAGCCCGACAGAGCCCGACAGAGCCCGACAGGGCCCGACAGGGCCCGACAGAGCCCGACAGGGCCCAGTAGAGCCCGACAGAGCCCGACAGGGCCTGACAGAGCCCGACAGGGCCCGACAGGGCCCGACAGGGCCCAGTAGAGCCCGACAGAGCCCGACAGAGCCCGACAGAACCCGACAGAGCCCGACAGAGCCCGACAGAGCCCGACAGGGCCCGACAGGGCCCGACAGGGCCCAGTAGAGCCCGACAGAGCCCGACAGAGCCCGACAGAGCCCGACAGGGCCCGACAGGGCCCAGTAGAGCCCGACAGAGCCCGACAGAGCCCGACAGAGCCCGACAGGGCCCGACAGAGCCCGACAGAACCCGACAGAGCCCGACAGAGCCCAGTAGAGCCCGACAGAGCCTGACAGAGCCCGACAGAGCCCGACAGATCCCAGTAGAGCCCGACAGGGCCCGACAGGGCTCTACAGGGACCAGTAGAGCCCGACAGAGCCCGACAGAGCCCAGTAGAGCCCAGTAGAGCCTGACAGAGCCCGACAGAGCCCGACAGGGCCCGACAGAGCCCGACAGGGCCCGACAGGGCCCGACAGGGCCCGACAGAGCCCAGTACAGCCCGACAGAGCCCGACAGAGCCCGACAGAGCCCGACAGGGCCCGACAGGGCCCGACAGAGCCCGACAGAGCCCAGTAGAGCCCGACAGAGCCCGACAGAGCCCGAAAGAACCCGACAGAGCCCGACAGAGCCCGACAGAGCCCGACAGGGCCCGACAGGGCCCAGTAGAGCCCGACAGAGCCCGACAGAGCCCGACAGAGCCCGACAGGGCCCGACAGGGCCCGACAGAGCCCGACAGGGCCCAGTAGAGCCCGACAGAGCCCGACAGGGCCTGACAGAGCCCGACAGGGCCCGACAGGGCCCGACAGGGCCCAGTAGAGCCCGACAGAGCCCGACAGAGCCCGACAGAGCCCAGTAGAGCCCGACAGAGCCCGACAGAGCCCGACAGAGCCCGACAGGGCCCGACAGAACCCGACAGAGCCCGACAGAGCCCAGTAGAGCCCGACAGGGCCCGACAGGGCTCGACAGGGCCCAGTAGAGCCCGACAGAGCCCGACAGAGCCCAGTAGAGCCCAGTAGAGCCTGACAGAGCCCGACAGAGCCCGACAGGGCCCGACAGGGCCCGACAGGGCCCGACAGAGCCCAGGAGAGCCCAGTAGAGCCCGACAGAGCCCGACAGAGCCCGACAGAACCCGACAGAGCCCGACAGAGCCCAGTAGAGCCCGACAGAGCCCGACAGAGCCCGACAGAGCCCAGTACAGCCCGACAGAGCCCGACAGAGCCCGACAGAGCCCGACAGGGCCCGACAGGGCCCGACAGAGCCCGACAGGGCCCAGTAGAGCCCGACAGAGCCCGACAGAGCCCGACAGAGCCCGACAGGGCCCAGTAGAGCCCGACAGCGCCCAGTAGAGCCCGACAGAGCCCGACAGAGCCCGACAGAGCCCGACAGGGCCCGACAGGGCCCGACAGAGCCCGACAGGGCCCGACAGGGCCCGACAGAGCCCGACAGAGCCCAGTAGAGCACGACAGAGCCCGACAGGGCCCAGTAGAGCCCGACAGAGCCCGACAGAGCCCGACAGAGCCCGACAGGGCCCGACAGGGCCCCGTAGAGCCCGACAGAGCCCGACAGAGCCCGACAGAGCCCGACAGAACCCGACAGAGCCCGACAGAGCCCGACAGGGCCCGACAGGGCCCAGTAGAGCCCGACAGAGCCCGACAGAGCCCGACAGAGCCCGACAGGGCCCGACAGGGCCCAGTAGAGCCCGACAGAGCCCGACAGAGCCCGACAGAGCCCGACAGGGCCCGACAGGGCCCAGTAGTGCCCGACAGAGCCCGACAGAGCCCGACAGAGCCCGACAGGGCCCGACAGGGCCCAGTAGAGCCCGACAGAGCCCGACAGAGCCCGACAGAGCCCGACAGGGCCCGACAGGGCCCAGTAGTGCCCGACAGAGCCCGACAGAGCCCGACAGAGCCCGACAGGGCCCGACAGGGCCCAGTAGAGCCCGACAGAGCCCGACAGAGCCCGACAGAGCCCGACAGGGCCAGACAGAGCCCGACAGAGCCCGACAGGGCCCGACAGGGCCCGACAGGGCCCAGTAGAGCCCGACAGAGCCCGACAGAGCCCGACAGGGCCCGACAGGGCCCGACAGAGCCCGACAGGGCCCAGTAGAGCCCGACAGAGCCCGACAGAGCCCGACAGAGCCCGACAGGGCCCAGTAGAGCCCGACAGAGCCCGACAGAGCCCGACAGGGCCCGACAGAGCCCGACAGAGCCCGACAGAGACCGACAGGGCCCGACAGGGCCCGACAGAGCCCGACAGAGCCCAGTAGAGCCCGACAGAGCCCGACAGAGCCCGACAGAGCCCGACAGAGCCCAGTAGAGCCCGACAGAGCCCGACAGAGCCCGACAGAGCCCGACAGGGCCCGACAGAGCCCGACAGAGCCCGACAGGGCCCGACAGAGCCCGACAGAACCCGACAGAGCCCGACAGAGCCCAGTAGAGCCCGACAGAGCCCGACAGAGCCCGACAGAGCCCGACAGATCCCAGTAGAGCCCGACAGGGCCCGACAGGGCTCTACAGGGACCAGTAGAGCCCGACAGAGCCCGACAGAGCCCAGTAGAGCCCAGTAGAGCCTGACAGAGCCCGACAGAGCCCGACAGGGCCCGACAGGGCCCAGTAGAGCCCAGTAGAGCCCGACAGAGCCCGACAGAGCCCGACAGAGCCCGACAGGGCCCGACAGAGCCCGACAGGGCCCGACAGGGCCCGACAGGGCCCGACAGAGCCCAATACAGCCCGACAGAGCCCGACAGAGCCCGACAGAGCCCGACAGGGCCCGACAGGGCCCGACAGAGCCCGACAGGGCCCAGTAGAGCCCGACAGAGCCCGACAGAGCCCGACAGAGCCCGACAGAGCCCAGTAGAGCCCGACAGAGCCCGACAGAGCCCGACAGAGCCCGACAGGGCCCGACAGAGCCCGACAGAACCCGACAGAGCCCGACAGAGCCCAGTAGAGCCCGACAGAGCCCGACAGAGCCCGACAGAGCCCGACAGATCCCAGTAGAGCCCGACAGGGCCCGACAGGGCTCTACAGGGACCAGTAGAGCCCGACAGAGCCCGACAGAGCCCAGTAGAGCCCAGTAGAGCCCGACAGAGCCCGACAGAGCCCGACAGGGCCCGACAGGGCCCAGTAGAGCCCAGTAGAGCCCGACAGAGCCCGACAGAGCCTGACAGAGCCCGACAGGGCCCGACAGAGCCCGACAGGGCCCGACAGGGCCCGACAGGGCCCGACAGAGCCCAGTACAGCCCGACAGAGCCCGACAGAGCCCGACAGAGCCCGACAGGGCCCGACAGGGCCCGACAGAGCCCGACAGAGCCCAGTAGAGCCCTACAGAGCCCGAGAGAGCCCGACAGAGCCCGACAGGGCCCGACAGGGCCCAGTAGAGCCCGACAGAGCCCGACAGAGCCCGACAGGGCCCGACAGGGCCCGACAGAGCCCGACAGGGCCCAGTAGAGCCCGACAGAGCCCGACAGGGCCTGACAGAGCCCGACAGGGCCCGACAGGGCCCGACAGGGCCCAGTAGAGCCCGACAGAGCCCGACAGAGCCCGACAGAGCCCGACAGAGCCCAGTAGAGCCCGACAGAGCCCGACAGAGCCCGACAGAGCCCGACAGGGCCCGACAGAACCCGACAGAGCCCGACAGAGCCCAGTAGAGCCCGACAGGGCCCGACAGGGCTCGACAGGGCCCAGTAGAGCCCGACAGAGCCCGACAGAGCCCAGTAGAGCCCAGTAGAGCCTGACAGAGCCCGACAGAGCCCGACAGGGCCCGACAGGGCCCGACAGGGCCCGACAGGGCCCAGGAGAGCCCAGTACAGCCCGACAGAGCCCGACAGAGCCCGACAGAGCCCGACAGGGCCCGACAGAGCCCAGTACAGCCCGACAGAGCCCGACAGAGCCCGACAGAGCCCGACAGGGCCCGACAGGGCCCGACAGAGCCCGACAGGGCCCAGTAGAGCCCGACAGAGCCCGACAGAGCCCGACAGAGCCCGACAGAGCCCGACAGGGCCCAGTAGAGCCCGACAGGGCCCGACAGAGCCCGACAGGGCCCGACAGAGCCCGACAGGGCCCGACAGAGCCCGACAGGGCCCAGTAGAGCCCGACAGAGCCCGACAGAGCCCGACAGGGCCCGACAGGGCCCGACAGAGCCCGACAGAGCCCGACAGGGCCCGACAGGGCCCGACAGAGCCCGACAGAGCCCAGTAGAGCCCGACAGAGCCCGACAGAGCCCAACAGAGCCCGACAGAACCCGACAGAGCCCGACAGAGCCCAGTAGAGCCCGACAGAGCCCGACAGAGCCCGACAGGGCCCGACAGGGCCCGACAGAGCCCGACAGAGCCCGACAGAGCCCAGTAGAGCCCGACAGAGCCCGACAGAGCCCGACAGAGCCCGACAGAGCCCGACAGAACCCGACAGAGCCCGACAGAGCCCAGTAGAGCCCGACAGAGCCCGACAGAGCCCGACAGAGCCCAGTAGAGCCCGACAGGGCCCGACAGGGCTCGACAGGGCCCAGTAGAGCCCGACAGAGCCCGACAGAGCCCGACAGAGCCCGACAGGGCCCGACAGAGCCCAGGAGAGCCCAGTAGAGCCCGACAGAGCCCGACAGGGCCCGACAGAGCCCAGTAGAGCCCAGTAGAGCCTGACAGAGCCCGACAGAGCCCGACAGGGCCCGACAGGGCCCGACAGAGCCCAGGAGAGCCCAGTAGAGCCCGACAGAGCCCGACAGAGCCCGACAGAGCCCGACAGGGCCCGACAGGGCCCGACAGGGCCCGACAGAGCCCAGTACAGCCCGACAGAGCCCGACAGAGCCCGACAGAGCCCGACAGGGCCCGTCAGGGCCCGACAGAGCCCGACAGAGCCCAGTAGAGCCCGACAGAGTCCGACAGAGCCCGACAGAGCCCGACAGAACCCGACAGAGCACGACAGAACCCGACAGAGCCCGACAGAGCCCGACAGAGCCCGACAGGGCCCGAAAGGGCCCGACAGGGCCCAGTAGAGCCCGACAGGGCCCGTCAGGGCCCGACAGAGCCCGACAGAGCCCAGTAGAGCCCGACAGAGCCCGACAGAGCCCGACAGAGCCCGACAGAACCCGACAGAGCCCGACAGAGCACGACAGAACCCGACAGAGCCCGACAGAGCCCGACAGAGCCCGACAGAGCCCGACAGAGCCCGACAGAACCCGACAGAGCACGACAGAACCCGACAGAGCCCGACAGAGCCCGACAGAGCCCGACAGAGCCCGACAGGGCCCGACAGGGCCCGACAGGGCCCAGTAGAGCCCGACAGAGCCCGACAGAGCCCGACAGAGCCCGACAGGGCCCGACAGAGCCCGACAGGGCCCGACAGGGCCCAGTAGAGACCGACAGAGCCCGACAGAGCCCGACAGGGCCCGACAGGGCCCAACAGAGCCCGACAGGGCCCAGTAGAGCCCGACAGAGCCCGACAGAGCCCGACATGGACCGACAGGGCCCGACAGAGCCCGACAGAGCCGACAGAGCCCGACAGGGCCCGACAGAGCCCAGTAGAGCCCGACAGGGCCCGACAGGGCCCAGTAGAGCCCGACAGAGCCCGACAGAGCCCGACAGGGCCCGACAGGGCCCAGAAGAGCCCGACAGAGCCCGACAGAGCCCGACAGAGCCCAACAGGGCCCAGTAGAGCCCGACAGAGCCCGACAGAGCCCGACAGCGCCCAGTAGAGCCCGACAGAGCCCGACAGAGCCCGAAAGAGCCCGACAGGGCCCGACAGGGCCCGACAGGGCCCGACAGAGCCCGACAGGGCCCGACAGGGCCCGACAGAGCCCAGTAGAGCCCGACAGAGCCCGACAGGGCCCAGTAGAGCCCGACAGAGCCCGACAGAGCCCGACAGAGCCCGACAGGGCCCGACAGGGCCCCGTAGAGCCCGACAGAGCCCGACAGAGCCCGACAGAGCCCGACAGAACCCGACAGAGCCCGACAGAGCCCGACAGGGCCCGACAGGGCCCAGCAGAGCCCGACAGAGCCCGACAGAGCCCGACAGAGCCCGACAGGGCCCGACACGGCCCAGTAGAGCTCGACAGAGCCCGACAGAGCCCGACAGAGCCCGACAGGGCCCGACAGGGCCCAGTAGAGCCCGACAGAGCCCGACAGAGCCCGACAGAGCCCGACAGGGCCCGACAGGGCCCAGTAGAGCCCGACAGAGCCCGACAGAGCCCGACAGGGCCCGACAGGGCCCGACAGGGCCCAGTAGAGCCCGACAGAGCCCGACAGAGCCCGACAGAGCCCGACAGAGCCCGACAGGGCCCAGTAGAGCCCGACAGAGCCTGACAGAGCCCGACAGGGCCCGACAGGGCCCGACAGGGCCCGACAGAGCCCGACAGAGCCCAGTAGAGCCCGACAGAGCCCGACAGAGCCCGACAGAGCCCGACAGAACCCGACAGAGCCCGACAGAGCCCAGTAGAGCCCGACAGAGCCCGACAGAGCCCGACAGGGCCCGACAGGGCCCGACAGAACCCGACAGAGCCCGACAGAGCCCAGTAGAGCCCGACAGAGCCCGACAGAGCCCGACAGAGCCCGACAGGGCCCGACAGGGCCCAGTAGAGCCCGACAGAGCCCGACAGAGCCCGACAGGGCCCGACAGAGCCCGACAGAACCCGACAGAGCCCGACAGAGCCCGACAGAGCCCAGTAGAGCCCGACAGAGCCCGACAGAGCCCGACAGAGCCCGACAGATCCCAGTAGAGCCCGACAGGGCCCGACAGGGCTCTACAGGGACCAGTAGAGCCCGACAGATCCCGACAGAGCCCAGTAGAGCCCAGTAGAGCCTGACAGAGCCCGACAGAGCCCGACAGGGCCCGACAGGGCCCAGTAGAGCCCAGTAGAGCCCGACAGAGCCCGACAGAGCCCGACAGAGCCCGACAGGGCCCGACAGGGCCCGACAGGGCCCGACAGAGCCCAGTACAGCCCGACAGAGCCCGACAGAGCCCGACAGAGCCCGACAGGGCCCGACAGGGCCCGACAGAGCCCGACAGAGCCCAGTAGAGCCCTACAGAGCCCGACAGAGCCCGACAGAACCCGACAGAGCCCGACAGAGCCCGACAGAGCCCGACAGAGCCCGACAGGGCCCGACAGGGCCCAGTAGAGCCCGACAGAGCCCGACAGAGCCTGACAGAGCCCGACAGGGCCCGACAGGGCCCAGAAGAGCCCGACAGAGCCCGACAGAGCCCGACAGAGCCCGACAGGGCCCGACAGGGCCCGACAGAGCCCGACAGAGCCCAGTAGAGCCCGACAGAGCCCGACAGAGCCCGACAGAGCCCGACAGGGCCCGACAGAGCCCGACAGAGCCCGACAGGGCCCGACAGAGCCCGACAGAACCCGACAGAGCCCGACAGAGCCCAGTAGAGCCCGACAGAGCCCGACAGAGCCCGACAGAGCCCGACAGATCCCAGTAGAGCCCGACAGGGCCCGACAGGGCTCTACAGGGACCAGTAGAGCCCGACAGAGCCCGACAGAGCCCAGTAGAGCCCAGTAGAGCCTGACAGAGCCCGACAGAGCCCGACAGGGCCCGACAGGGCCCAGTAGAGCCCAGTAGAGCCCGACAGAGCCCGACAGAGCCCGACAGAGCCCGACAGGGCCCGACAGAGCCCGACAGGGCCCGACAGGGCCCGACAGGGCCCGACAGAGCCCAATACAGCCCGACAGAGCCCGACAGAGCCCGACAGAGCCCGACAGGGCCCGACAGGGCCCGACAGAGCCCGACAGGGCCCAGTAGAGCCCGACAGAGCCCGACAGAGCCCGACAGAGCCCGACAGGGCCCGACAGGGCCCAGTAGAGCCCGACAGAGCCCGACAGAGCCCGACAGAGCCCGACAGGGCCCGACAGAGCCCGACAGAACCCGACAGAGCCCGACAGAGCCCAGTAGAGCCCGACAGAGCCCGACAGAGCCCGACAGAGCCCGACAGATCCCAGTAGAGCCCGACAGGGCCCGACAGGGCTCTACAGGGACCAGTAGAGCCCGACAGAGCCCGACAGAGCCCAGTAGAGCCCAGTAGAGCCTGACAGAGCCCGACAGAGCCCGACAGGGCCCGACAGGGCCCAGTAGAGCCCAGTAGAGCCCGACAGAGCCCGACAGAGCCTGACAGAGCCCGACAGGGCCCGACAGAGCCCGACAGGGCCCGACAGGGCCCGACAGGGCCCGACAGAGCCCAGTACAGCCCGACAGAGCCCGACAGAGCCCGACAGAGCCCGACAGGGCCCGACAGGGCCCGACAGAGCCCGACAGAGCCCAGTAGAGCCCTACAGAGCCCGAGAGAGCCCGACAGAGCCCGACAGGGCCCGACAGGGCCCAGTAGAGCCCGACAGAGCCCGACAGAGCCCGACAGAGCCCGACAGGGCCCGACAGGGCCCGACAGAGCCCGACAGGGCCCAGTAGAGCCCGACAGAGCCCGACAGGGCCTGACAGAGCCCGACAGGGCCCGACAGGGCCCGACAGGGCCCAGTAGAGCCCGACAGAGCCCGACAGAGCCCGACAGAGCCCGACAGAGCCCGACAGAGCCCAGTAGAGCCCGACAGAGCCCGACAGAGCCCGACAGAGCCCGACAGGGCCCGACAGAACCCGACAGAGCCCGACAGAGCCCAGTAGAGCCCGACAGGGCCCGACAGGGCTCGACAGGGCCCAGTAGAGCCCGACAGAGCCCGACAGAGCCCAGTAGAGCCCAGTAGAGCCTGACAGAGCCCGACAGAGCCCGACAGGGCCCGACAGGGCCCGACAGGGCCCGACAGAGCCCAGGAGAGCCCAGTAGAGCCCGACAGAGCCCGACAGAGCCCGACAGAGCCCGACAGGGCCCGACAGGGCCCGACAGGGCCCGACAGAGCCCAGTACAGCCCGACAGAGCCCGACAGAGCCCGACAGAGCCCGACAGGGCCTGACAGGGCCCGACAGAGCCCGACAGGGCCCAGTAGAGCCCGACAGAGCCCGACAGAGCCCGACAGAGCCCGACAGAGCCCGACAGGGCCCAGTAGAGCCCGACAGGGCCCGACAGAGCCCGACAGGGCCCGACAGAGCCCGACAGGGCCCGACAGGGCCCGACAGGGCCCAGTAGAGCCCGACAGAGCCCGACAGAGCCCGACAGGGCCCGACAGGGCCCGACAGAGCCCGACAGAGCCCGACAGGGCCCGACAGGGCCCGACAGAGCCCGACAGAGCCCAGTAGAGCCCGACAGAGCCCGACAGAGCCCAACAGAGCCCGACAGAACCCGACAGAGCCCGACAGAGCCCAGTAGAGCCCGACAGAGCCCGACAGAGCCCGACAGGGCCCGACAGGGCCCGACAGAGCCCGACAGAGCCCGACAGAGCCCAGTAGAGCCCGACAGAGCCCGACAGAGCCCGACAGAACCCGACAGAGCCCGACAGAGCCCAGTAGAGCCCGACAGAGCCCGACAGAGCCCGACAGAGCCCAGTAGAGCCCGACAGGGCCCGACAGGGCTCGACAGGGCCCAGTAGAGCCCGACAGAGCCCGACAGAGCCCAGTAGAGCCCAGTAGAGCCTGACAGAGCCCGACAGAGCCCGACAGGGCCCGACAGGGCCCGACAGAGCCCAGGAGAGCCCAGTAGAGCCCGACAGAGCCCGACAGAGCCCGACAGAGCCCGACAGGGCCCGACAGGGCCCGACAGGGCCCGACAGAGCCCAGTACAGCCCGACAGAGCCCGACAGAGCCCGACAGAGCCCGACAGGGCCCGTCAGGGCCCGACAGAGCCCGACAGAGCCCAGTAGAGCCCGACAGAGCCCGACAGAGCCCGACAGAGCCCGACAGAACCCGACAGAGCACGACAGAACCCGACAGAGCCCGACAGAGCCCGACAGAGCCCGACAGGGCCCGAAAGGGCCCGACAGGGCCCAGTAGAGCCCGACAGAGCCCGACAGAGCCCGACAGAGCCCGACAGGGCCCGACAGGGCCCGACAGGGCCCAGTAGAGCCCGACAGAGCCCGACAGAGCCCGACAGGGCCCGACAGGGCCCAACAGAGCCCGACAGGGCCCGACAGGGCCCAGTAGAGACCGACAGAGCCCGACAGAGCCCGACAGGGCCCGACAGGGCCCAACAGAGCCCGACAGGGCCCAGTAGAGCCCGACAGAGCCCGACAGAGCCCGACATGGACCGACAGGGCCCGACAGAGCCCGACAGAGCCGACAGAGCCCGACAGGGCCCGACAGAGCCCAGTAGAGCCCGACAGGGCCCGACAGGGCCCAGTAGAGCCCGACAGAGCCCGACAGAGCCCGACAGGGCCCGACAGGGCCCAGAAGAGCCCGACAGAGCCCGACAGAGCCCGACAGAGCCCAACAGGGCCCAGTAGAGCCCGACAGAGCCCGACAGAGCCCGAAAGAGCCCGACAGGGCCCGACAGGGCCCGACAGAGCCCGACAGGGCCCGACAGGGCCCGACAGAGCCCAGTAGAGCCCGACAGAGCCCGACAGAGCCCGACAGAGCCCGACAGGGCCCGACAGGGCCCAGTAGAGCCCGACAGAGCCCGACAGAGCCCGACAGAGCCCGACAGGGCCCGACAGGGCCCAGTAGAGCCCGACAGAGCCCGACAGAGCCCGACAGAGCCCGACAGGGCCCGACAGGGCCCAGTAGAGCCCGACAGAGCCCGACAGAGCCCGACAGGGCCCGACAGGGCCCAACAGAGCCCGACAGGGCCCGACAGGGCCCAGTAGAGACCGACAGAGCCCGACAGAGCCCGACAGGGCCCGACAGGGCCCAACAGAGCCCGACAGGGCCCAGTAGAGCCCGACAGAGCCCGACAGAGCCCGACATGGACCGACAGGGCCCGACAGAGCCCGACAGAGCCGACAGAGCCCGACAGGGCCCGACAGAGCCCAGTAGAGCCCGACAGGGCCCGACAGGGCCCAGTAGAGCCCGACAGAGCCCGACAGAGCCCGACAGGGCCCGACAGGGCCCAGAAGAGCCCGACAGAGCCCGACAGAGCCCGACAGAGCCCAACAGGGCCCAGTAGAGCCCGACAGAGCCCGACAGAGCCCGAAAGAGCCCGACAGGGCCCGACAGGGCCCGACAGAGCCCGACAGGGCCCGACAGGGCCCGACAGAGCCCAGTAGAGCCCGACAGAGCCCGACAGGGCCCAGTAGAGCCCGACAGAGCCCGACAGAGCCCGACAGAGCCCGACAGGGCCCGACAGGGCCCCGTAGAGCCCGACAGAGCCCGACAGAGCCCGACAGAGCCCGACAGAACCCGACAGAGCCCGACAGAGCCCGACAGGGCCCGACAGGGCCCAGCAGAGCCCGACAGAGCCCGACAGAGCCCGACAGAGCCCGACAGGGCCCGACAGGGCCCAGTAGATCCCGACAGAGCCCGACAGAGCCCGACAGAGCCCGACAGGGCCCGACAGGGCCCAGTAGAGCCCGACAGAGCCCGACAGAGCCCGACAGAGCCCGACAGGGCCCGACAGGGCCCAGTAGAGCCCGACAGAGCTCGACAGAGCCCGACAGGGCCCGACAGGGCCCGACAGGGCCCAGTAGAGCCCGACAGAGCCCGACAGAGCCCGACAGAGCCCGACAGAGCCCGACAGGGCCCAGTAGAGCCCGACAGAGCCTGACAGAGCCCGACAGGGCCCGACAGGGCCCGACAGGGCCCGACAGAGCCCGACAGAGCCCAGTAGAGCCCGACAGAGCCCGACAGAGCCCGACAGAGCCCGACAGAACCCGACAGAGCCCGACAGAGCCCAGTAGAGCCCGACAGAGCCCGACAGAGCCCGACAGAGCCCGACAGGGCCCGACAGGGCCCAGTAGAGCCCGACAGAGCCCAACAGAGCCCGACAGAACCCGACAGAGCCCAGTAGAGCCCGACAGAGCCCGACAGAGCCCGACAGAGCCCGACAGGGCCCGACAGGGCCCAGTAGAGCCCGACAGAGCCCGACAGAGCCCGACAGAGCCCGACAGGGCCCGACAGAGCCCGACAGAACCCGACAGAGCCCGACAGAGCCCAGTAGAGCCCGACAGAGCCTGACAGAGCCCGACAGAGCCCGACAGATCCCAGTAGAGCCCGACAGGGCCCGACAGGGCTCTACAGGGACCAGTAGAGCCCGACAGAGCCCGACAGAGCCCAGTAGAGCCCAGTAGAGCCTGACAGAGCCCGACAGAGCCCGACAGGGCCCGACAGAGCCCGACAGGGCCCGACAGGGCCCGACAGGGCCCGACAGAGCCCAGTACAGCCCGACAGAGCCCGACAGAGCCCGACAGAGCCCGATAGGGCCCGACAGGGCCCGACAGAGCCCGACAGAGCCCAGTAGAGCCCGACAGAGCCCGACAGAGCCCGACAGAACCCGACAGAGCCCGACAGAGCCCGACAGAGCCCGACAGGGCCCGACAGGGCCCAGTAGAGCCCGACAGAGCCCGACAGAGCCCGACAGAGCCCGACAGGGCCCGACAGGGCCCGACAGAGCCCGACAGGGCCCAGTAGAGCCCGACAGAGCCCGACAGGGCCTGACAGAGCCCGACAGGGCCCGACAGGGCCCGACAGGGCCCAGTAGAGCCCGACAGAGCCCGACAGAGCCCGACAGAGCCCGACAGAGCCCAGTAGAGCCCGACAGAGCCCGACAGAGCCCGACAGAGCCCGACAGGGCCCGACAGAACCCGACAGAGCCCGACAGAGCCCAGTAGAGCCCGACAGGGCCCGACAGGGCTCGACAGGGCCCAGTAGAGCCCGACAGAGCCCGACAGAGCCCAGTAGAGCCCAGTAGAGCCTGACAGAGCCCGACAGAGCCCGACAGGGCCCGACAGGGCCCGACAGGGCCCGACAGAGCCCAGGAGAGCCCAGTAGAGCCCGACAGAGCCCGACAGAGCCCGACAGAACCCGACAGAGCCCGACAGAGCCCAGTAGAGCCCGACAGAGCCCGACAGAGCCCGACAGAGCCCAGTACAGCCCGACAGAGCCCGACAGAGCCCGACAGAGCCCGACAGGGCCCGACAGGGCCCGACAGAGCCCGACAGGGCCCAGTAGAGCCCGACAGAGCCCGACAGAGCCCGACAGAGCCCGACAGGGCCCAGTAGAGCCCGACAGCGCCCAGTAGAGCCCGACAGAGCCCGACAGAGCCCGACAGAGCCCGACAGGGCCCGACAGGGCCCGACAGAGCCCGACAGGGCCCGACAGGGCCCGACAGAGCCCGACAGAGCCCAGTAGAGCACGACAGAGCCCGACAGGGCCCAGTAGAGCCCGACAGAGCCCGACAGAGCCCGACAGAGCCCGACAGGGCCCGACAGGGCCCCGTAGAGCCCGACAGAGCCCGACAGAGCCCGACAGAGCCCGACAGAACCCGACAGAGCCCGACAGAGCCCGACAGGGCCCGACAGGGCCCAGTAGAGCCCGACAGAGCCCGACAGAGCCCGACAGAGCCCGACAGGGCCCGACAGGGCCCAGTAGAGCCCGACAGAGCCCGACAGAGCCCGACAGAGCCCGACAGGGCCCGACAGGGCCCAGTAGTGCCCGACAGAGCCCGACAGAGCCCGACAGAGCCCGACAGGGCCCGACAGGGCCCAGTAGAGCCCGACAGAGCCCGACAGAGCCCGACAGAGCCCGACAGGGCCCGACAGGGCCCAGTAGTGCCCGACAGAGCCCGACAGAGCCCGACAGAGCCCGACAGGGCCCGACAGGGCCCAGTAGAGCCCGACAGAGCCCGACAGAGCCCGACAGAGCCCGACAGGGCCCGACAGGGCCCGACAGGGCCCGACAGAACCCGACAGAGCCCGACAGGGCCCGACAGAGCCCAACAGAGCCCGACAGAGCCCGACAGAGCCCGACAGGGCCCGACAGAGCCCGACAGAGCCCGAGAGAGCCCGAGAGAGCCCAGTTGAGCCCGACAGAGGCCGTCAGAGCCCGACAGGGCCCGACACGGCCCGACAGGGCCCAGTAGAGCCCGACAGAGCCCGACAGAGCCCGACAGAGCCCGACAGGGCCAGACAGAGCCCGACAGAGCCCGACAGGGCCCGACAGGGCCCGACAGGGCCCAGTAGAGCCCGACAGAGCCCGACAGAGCCCGACAGGGCCCGACAGGGCCCGACAGAGCCCGACAGGGCCCAGTAGAGCCCGACAGAGCCCGACAGAGCCCGACAGAGCCCGACAGGGCCCAGTAGAGCCCGACAGAGCCCGACAGAGCCCGACAGGGCCCGACCAGAGCCCGACAGAGCCCGACAGAGACCGACAGGGCCCGACAGGGCCCGACAGAGCCCGACAGAGCCCAGTAGAGCCCGACAGAGCCCGACAGAGACCGACAGAGCCCGACAGAGCCCGACAGGGCCCGACAGGGCCCAACAGAGCCCGACAGGGCCCAGTAGAGCCCGACAGAGCCCGACAGAGCCCGACATGGACCGACAGGGCCCGACAGAGCCCGACAGAGCCGACAGAGCCCGACAGGGCCCGACCAGAGCCCAGTAGAGCCCGACAGGGCCCGACAGGGCCCAGTAGAGCCCGACAGAGCCCGACAGAGCCCGACAGGGCCCGACAGGGCCCAGAAGAGCCCGACAGAGCCCGACAGAGCCCGACAGAGCCCAACAGGCCAGTAGAGCCCGACAGAGCCCGACAGAGCCCGAAAGAGCCGACAGGGCCCGACAGGGCCCGACAGAGCCCAGTAGAGCCCGACAGAGCCCGACAGAGCCCGACAGAGCCCGACAGGGCCCGACAGGGCCCAGTAGAGCCCGACAGAGCCCGACAGAGCCCGACAGAGCCCGACAGGGCCCGACAGGGCCCAGTAGAGCCCGACAGAGCCCGACAGAGCCCGACAGGGCCCGACAGGCCCAACAGAGCCCGACAGGGCCCGACAGGGCCCAGTAGAGACCGACAGAGCCCGACAGAGCCCGACAGGGCCCGACAGGGCCCAACAGAGCCCGACAGGGCCCAGTAGAGCCCGACAGAGCCCGACAGAGCCCGACATGGACCGACAGGGCCCGACAGAGCCCGACAGAGCCGACAGAGCCCGACAGGGCCCGACAGAGCCAGTAGAGCCCGACAGGGCCCGACAGGGCCCAGTAGAGCCCGACAGAGCCCGCCAGAGCCCGACAGGGCCCGACAGGGCCCAGAAGAGCCCGACAGAGCCCGACAGAGCCCGACAGAGCCCAACAGGGCCCAGTAGAGCCCGACAGAGCCCGACAGAGCCCGAAAGAGCCCGACAGGGCCCGACAGGGCCCGACAGAGCCCGACAGGGCCCGACAGGGCCCGACAGAGCCCAGTAGAGCCCGACAGAGCCCGACAGGGCCCAGTAGAGCCCGACAGAGCCCGACAGAGCCCGACAGAGCCCGACAGGGCCCGACAGGGCCCCGTAGAGCCCGACAGAGCCCGACAGAGCCCGACAGAGCCGACAGAACCCGACAGAGCCCGACAAGCCCGACAGGGCCCGACAGGGCCCAGCAGAGCCCGACAGAGCCCGACAGAGCCCGACAGAGCCCGACAGGGCCCGACAGGGCCCAGTAGAGCCCGACAGAGCCCGACAGAGCCCGACAGAGCCCGACAGGGCCCGACAGGTCCCAGTAGAGCCCGACAGAGCCCGACAGAGCCCGACAGAGCCCGACAGGGCCCGACAGGGCCCAGTAGAGCCCGACAGAGCCCGACAGAGCCCGACAGGCCCGACAGGGCCCGACAGGGCCCAGTAGAGCCCGACAGAGCCCGACAGAGCCCGACAGAGCCCGACAGAGCCCGACCAGAGCCCGACAGGGCCCAGTAGAGCCCGACAGAGCCTGACAGAGCCCGACAGGGCCCGACAGGCCCGACAGGGCCC
This sequence comes from Caloenas nicobarica, assembly GCF_036013445.1. NCBI lineage: Eukaryota > Metazoa > Chordata > Aves > Columbiformes > Columbidae > Caloenas > Caloenas nicobarica. Next base: position 33,912 of record NW_027017051.1, read on the forward strand.
GACAGAGCCCGACAGAGCCCAGTAGAGCCCGACAGAGCCCGACAGAGCCCGACATAGCCCGACAGAACCCGACAGAGCCCGACAGAGCCCAGTAGAGCCCGACAGAGCCCGACAGAGCCCGACAGAGCCCGACAGGGCCCGACAGGGCCCAGTAGAGCCCGACAGAGCCCAACAGAGCCCGACAGAACCCGACAGAGCCCAGTAGAGCCCGACAGAGCCCGACAGAGCCCGACAGAGCCCGACAGGGCCCGACAGGGCCCAGTAGAGCCCGACAGAGCCCGACAGAGCCCGACAGAGCCCGACAGGGCCCGACAGAGCCCGACAGAACCCGACAGAGCCCGACAGAGCCCAGTAGAGCCCGACAGAGCCTGACAGAGCCCGACAGAGCCCGACAGATCCCAGTAGAGCCCGACAGGGCCCGACAGGGCTCTACAGGGACCAGTAGAGCCCGACAGAGCCCGACAGAGCCCAGTAGACCCAGTAGAGCCTGACAGAGCCCGACAGAGCCCGACAGGGCCCGACAGAGCCCGACAGGGCCCGACAGGCCCGACAGGGCCCGACAGAGCCCAGTACAGCCCGACAGAGCCCGACAGAGCCCGACCAGAGCCCGACAGGGCCGGACAGGGCCCGACAGAGCCCGACAGAGCCCAGTAGAGCCCGACAGAGCCCGACAGAGCCCGACAGAACCCGACAGAGCCCGACAGGAGGCCCGACAGAGCCCGACAGGGCCCGACAGGGCCCAGTAGAGCCCGACAGAGCCCGACAGAGCCCGACAGAGCCCGACAGGGCCCGACAGGGCCCGACAGAGCCCGACAGGGCCAGTAGAGCCCGACAGAGCCCGACAGGGCCTGACAGAGCCCGACAGGGCCCGACAGGGCCCGACAGGCCCAGTAGAGCCCGACAGAGCCCGACAGAGCCCGACAGAGCCCGACAGAGCCCAGTAGAGCCCGACAGAGCCCGACAGAGCCCGGACAGAGCCCGACCAGGGCCCGACAGAACCCGACAGAGCCCGACAGAGCCCAGTAGAGCCCGACAGGGCCCGACAGGGCTCGACAGGCCCAGTAGAGCCCGACAGAGCCCGACAGAGCCCAGTAGAGCCCAGTAGAGCCTGACAGAGCCCGACAGAGCCCGACAGGGCCCGACAGGGCCCGACAGGGCCCGACAGAGCCCAGGAGAGCCCAGTAGAGCCCGACAGAGCCCGACAGAGCCCGACAGAACCCGACAGAGCCCGACAGAGCCCAGTAGAGCCCGACAGAGCCCGGACAGAGCCCGACAGAGCCCAGTACAGCCCGACAGAGCCCGACAGAGCCCGACAGAGCCGACAGGGCCCGACAGGGCCCGACAGAGCCCGACAGGGCCCAGTAGAGCCCGACAGAGCCCGACAGAGCCCGACAGAGCCCGACAGGGCCCAGTAGAGCCCGACAGCGCCCAGTAGAGCCCGACAGAGCCCGACAGAGCCCGACAGAGCCCGACAGGGCCCGACAGGGCCCGACAGAGCCGACAGGGCCCGACAGGGCCCGACCAGAGCCCGACAGAGCCCAGTAGAGCACGACAGAGCCCGACAGGGCCCAGTAGAGCCCGACAGAGCCCGACAGAGCCCGACAGAGCCCGACAGGGCCCGACAGGGCCCGTAGAGCCCGACAGAGCCCGACAGAGCCCGACAGAGCCCGACAGAACCCGACAGAGCCCGACAGAGCCCGAAAAGGCCCGACAGGGCCCAGTAGAGCCCGACAGAGCCCGACAGAGCCCGACAGAGCCCGACAGGGCCCGACAGGGCCCAGTAGAGCCCGACAGAGCCCGACAGAGCCCGACAGAGCCCGACAGGGCCCGACAGGGCCCAGTAGTGCCCGACAGAGCCCGACAGAGCCCGACAGAGCCCGACAGGGCCCGACAGGGCCCAGTAGAGCCCGACAGAGCCCGACAGAGCCCGACAGAGCCCGACAGGGCCCGACAGGGCCCCAGTAGTGCCCGACCAGAGCCCGACAGAGCCCGACAGAGCCCGACAGGGCCCCGACAGGGCCCAGTAGAGCCCGACAGAGCCCGACAGAGCCCGACAGAGCCCGACAGGGCCCGACAGGGCCCGACAGGGCCCGACAGAACCCGACAGAGCCCGACAGGGCCCGACAGAGCCCAACAGAGCCCGACAGAGCCCGACAGAGCCCGACAGGGCCCGACAGAGCCCGACAGAGCCCGAGAGAGCCCGAGAGAGCCCGAGAGAGCCCAGTTGAGCCCGACAGAGGCCGTCAGAGCCCGACAGGCCCGACACGGCCCGACAGGGCCCAGTAGAGCCCGACAGAGCCCGACAGAGCCCGACAGAGCCCGACAGGGCCAGACAGAGCCCGACAGAGCCCGACAGGGCCCGACAGGGCCCGACAGGGCCCAGTAGAGCCCGACAGAGCCCGACAGAGCCCGACAGGGCCCGACAGGGCCCGACAGAGCCCGACAGGGCCCAGTAGAGCCGACAGAGCCCGACAGAGCCCGACAGAGCCCGACAGGGCCCAGTAGAAGCCCGACAGAGCCCGACAGAGCCCGACAGGGCCCGACAGAGCCCGACAGAGCCCGACAGAGACCGACAGGGCCCGACAGGGCCCGACAGAGCCCGACAGAGCCCAGTAGAGCCCGACAGAGCCCGACAGAGCCCGACAGAGCCGGACAGAGCCCAGTAGAGCCCGACAGAGCCCGACAGAGCCCGACAGAGCCCGACAGGGCCCGACAGAGCCGACAGAGCCCGACAGGGCCCGACAGAGCCCGACAGAACCCGACAGAGCCCGACAGAGCCCAGTAGAGCCCGACAGAGCCCGACAGAGCCCGACAGAGCCCGACAGATCCCAGTAGAGCCCGACAGGGCCCGACAGGGCTCTACAGGGACCAGTAGAGCCCGACAGAGCCCGACAGAGCCCAGTAGAGCCCAGTAGAGCCTGACAGAGCCCGACAGAGCCCGACAGGGCCCGACAGGGCCCAGTAGAGCCCAGTAGAGCCCGACAGAGCCCGACAGAGCCCGACAGAGCCCGACAGGGCCCGACAGAGCCCGACAGGGCCCGACAGGGCCCGACAGCCGGCCCGACAGAGCCCAATACAGCCCGACAGAGCCCGACAGAGCCCGACAGAGCCCGACAGGGCCCGACAGGGCCCGACAGAGCCCGACAGGGCCCAGTAGAGCCCGACAGAGCCCGACAGAGCCCGACAGAGCCCGACAGAGCCCAGTAGAGCCCGACAGAGCCCGACAGAGCCCGACCAGAGCCCGACAGGGCCCGACAGAGCCCGACAGAACCCGACAGAGCCCGACAGAGCCCAGTAGAGCCCGACAGAGCCCGACAGAGCCCGACAGAGCCCGACAGATCCCAGTAGAGCCCGACAGGGCCCGACAGGGCTCTACAGGGACCAGTAGAGCCCGACAGAGCCCGACAGAGCCCAGTAGAGCCCAGTAGAGCCTGACAGAGCCGACAGAGCCCGACAGGGCCCGACAGGGCCCAGTAGAGCCCAGTAGAGCCCGACAGAGCCCGACAGAGCCTGACAGAGCCCGACAGGGCCCGACAGAGCCCGACAGGGCCCGACAGGGCCCGACAGGGCCCGACAGAGCCCAGTACAGCCCGACAGAGCCCGACAGAGCCCGACAGAGCCCGACAGGGCCCGACAGGGCCCGACAGAGCCCGACAGAGCCCAGTAGAGCCCTACAGAGCCCGAGAGAGCCCGACAGAGCCCGACAGGGCCCGACAGGGCCCAGTAGAGCCCGACAGAGCCCGACAGAGCCCGACAGGGCCCGACAGGGCCCGACAGAGCCCGACAGGGCCCAGTAGAGCCCGACAGAGCCCGACAGGGCCTGACAGAGCCCGACAGGGCCCGACAGGGCCCGACAGGGCCCAGTAGAGCCCGACAGAGCCCGACAGAGCCCGACAGAGCCCGACAGAGCCCGACAGAGCCCAGTAGAGCCCGACAGAGCCCGACAGAGCCCGACAGAGCCCGACAGGGCCCGACAGAACCCGACAGAGCCCGACAGAGCCCAGTAGAGCCCGACAGGGCCCGACAGGGCTCGACAGGGCCCAGTAGAGCCCGACAGAGCCGGAAGAGCCCAGTAGAGCCCAGTAGAGCCTGACAGAGCCCGACAGAGCCCGACAGGGCCCGACAGGGCCCGACAGGGCCCGACAGAGCCCAGGAGAGCCCAGTAGAGCCCGACAGAGCCCGACAGAGCCCGACAGAGCCCGACAGGGCCCGACAGGGCCCGACAGGGCCCGACAGAGCCCAGTACAGCCCGACAGAGCCCGACAGAGCCCGACAGAGCCCGACAGGGCCCGACAGGGCCCGACAGAGCCCGACAGGGCCCAGTAGAGCCCGACAGAGCCCGACAGAGCCCGACAGAGCCCGACAGAGCCCGACAGGGCCCAGTAGAGCCCGACAGGGCCCGACAGAGCCCGACAGGGCCCGACAGAGCCCGACAGGGCCCGACAGAGCCCGACAGGGCCCAGTAGAGCCCGACAGAGCCCGACAGAGCCCGACAGGGCCCGACAGGGCCCGACAGAGCCCGACAGAGCCCGACAGGGCCCGACAGGGCCCGACAGAGCCCGACAGAGCCCAGTAGAGCCCGACAGAGCCCGACAGAGCCCAACAGAGCCCGACAGAACCCGACAGAGCCCGACAGAGCCCAGTAGAGCCGACAGAGCCCGACAGAGCCCGACAGGGCCCGACAGGGCCGACAGAGCCCGACAGAGCCCGACAGAGCCCAGTAGAGCCCGACAGAGCCCGACAGAGCCCGACAGAGCCCGACAGAGCCCGACAGAACCCGACAGAGCCCGACAGAGCCCAGTAGAAGCCCGACAGAGCCCGACAGAGCCCGACAGAGCCCAGTAGAGCCCGACAGGGCCCGACAGGGCTCGACAGGGCCCAGTAGAGCCCGACAGAGCCCGACAGAGCCCAGTAGAGCCCAGTAGAGCCTGACAGAGCCCGACAGAGCCCGACAGGGCCCGACAGGGCCCGACAGAGCCCAGGAGAGCCCAGTAGAGCCCGACAGAGCCCGACAGAGCCGACAGAGCCCGACAGGGCCCGACAGGGCCCGACAGGGCCCGACAGAGCCCAGTACAGCCCGACAGAGCCCGACAGAGCCCGACAGAGCCCGACAGGGCCCGTCAGGGCCCGACAGAGCCCGACAGAGCCCAGTAGAGCCCGACAGAGCCCGACAGAGCCCGACAGAGCCCGACAGAACCCGACAGAGCACGACAGAACCCGACAGAGCCCGACAGAGCCCGACAGAGCCCGACAGGGCCCGAAAGGGCCCGACAGGGCCCAGTAGAGCCCGACAGAGCCCGACAGAGCCCGACAGAGCCCGACAGGGCCGACAGAGCCCGACAGAGCCCGACAGGGCCCGACAGAGCCCGACAGAACCCGACAGAGCCCGACAGAGCCCAGTAGAGCCCGACAGAGCCCGACAGAGCCCGACAGAGCCCGACAGAGCCCAGTAGAGCCCCGACAGCCCAGACAGGGCTCGACAGGGCCCAGTAGAGCCCGACAGAGCCCGACAGAGCCCAGTAGAGCCCAGTAGAGCCTGACAGAGCCCGACAGAGCCCGACAGGGCCCGACAGGGCCCGACAGGGCCCGACAGAGCCCAGGAGAGCCCAGTAGAGCCCGACAGAGCCCGACAGAGCCCGACAGAGCCCGACAGGGCCCGACAGGGCCCGACAGGGCCCGACAGAGCCCAGTACAGCCCGACAGAGCCCGACAGAGCCCGACAGAGCCCGACAGGGCCCGACAGGGCCCGACAGAGCCCGACAGGGCCCAGTAGAGCCCGACAGAGCCCGACAGAGCCCGACAGAGCCCGACAGAGCCCGACAGGGCCCAGTAGAGCCCGACAGGGCCCGACAGAGCCCGACAGGGCCCGACAGAGCCCGACAGGGCCCAGTAGAGCCCGACAGAGCCCGACAGAGCCCGACAGGGCCCGACAGGGCCCGACAGAGCCCGACAGAGCCCGACAGGGCCCGACAGGGCCCGACAGAGCCCGACAGAGCCCAGTAGAGCCCGACAGAGCCCGACAGAGCCCAACAGAGCCCGACAGAACCCGACAGAGCCCGACAGAGCCCAGTAGAGCCCGACAGAGCCCGACAGAGCCCGACAGGGCCCGACAGGGCCCGACAGAGCCCGACAGAGCCCGACAGAGCCCAGTAGAGCCCGACAGAGCCCGACAGAGCCCGACAGAGCCCGACAGAGCCCGACAGAACCCGACAGAGCCCGACAGAGCCCAGTAGAGCCCGACAGAGCCCGACAGAGCCCGACAGAGCCCAGTAGAGCCCGACAGGGCCCGACAGGGCTCGACAGGGCCCAGTAGAGCCCGACAGAGCCCGACAGAGCCCAGTAGAGCCCAGTAGAGCCTGACAGAGCCCGACAGAGCCCGACAGGGCCCGACAGGGCCCGACAGAGCCCAGGAGAGCCCAGTAGAGCCCGACAGAGCCCGACAGAGCCCGACAGAGCCGACAGGGCCCGACAGGGCCCGACAGGGCCCGACAGAGCCAGTACAGCCCGACAGAGCCCGACAGAGCCCGACAGAGCCCGACAGGGCCCGTCAGGGCCCGACAGAGCCCGACAGAGCCCAGTAGAGCCCGACAGAGCCCGACAGAGCCCGACAGAGCCCGACAGAACCCGACAGAGCACGACAGAACCCGACAGAGCCCGGACAGAGCCCGACAGAGCCCGACAGGGCCCGAAAGGGCCCGACAGGGCCCAGTAGAGCCCGACAGAGCCCGACAGAGCCCGACAGAGCCCGACAGGGCCCGACAGGGCCCGACAGGGCCCAGTAGAGCCCGACAGAGCCCGACAGAGCCCGACAGAGCCCGACAGGGCCCGACAGAGCCCGACAGGGCCCGACAGGGCCCAGTAGAGACCGACAGAGCCCGACAGAGCCCGACAGGGCCCGACAGGGCCCAACAGAGCCCGACAGGGCCCAGTAGAGCCCGACAGAGCCCGACAGAGCCCGACATGGACCGACAGGGCCCGACAGAGCCCGACAGAGCCGACAGAGCCCGACAGGGCCCGACAGGGCCCGACAGAGCCCGACAGAGCCCAGTAGAGCACGACAGAGCCCGACAGGGCCCAGTAGAGCCCGACAGAGCCCGACAGAGCCCGACAGAGCCCGACAGGGCCCGACAGGGCCCCGTAGAGCCCGACAGAGCCCGACAGAGCCCGACAGAGCCCGACAGAACCCGACAGAGCCCGACAGAGCCCGACAGGGCCCGACAGGGCCCAGTAGAGCCCGACAGAGCCCGACAGAGCCCGACAGAGCCCGACAGGGCCCGACAGGGCCCAGTAGAGCCCGACAGAGCCCGACAGAGCCCGAGAGAGCCCGACAGGGCCCGACAGGGCCCAGTAGTGCCCGACAGAGCCCGACAGAGCCCGACAGAGCCCGACAGGGCCCGACAGGGCCCAGTAGAGCCCGACAGAGCCCGACAGAGCCCGACAGAGCCCGACAGGGCCCGACAGGGCCCAGTAGTGCCCGACAGAGCCCGACAGAGCCCGACAGAGCCCGACAGGGCCCGACAGGGCCCAGTAGAGCCCGACAGAGCCCGACAGAGCCCGACAGAGCCCGACAGGGCCCGACAGGGCCCGACAGGGCCCGACAGGGCCCGACAGAGCCCGACAGGGGCCCGACAGAGCCCAACAGAGCCCGACAGAGCCCGACAGAGCCCGACAGGGCCCGACAGAGCCCGACAGAGCCCGAGAGAGCCCGAGAGAGCCCGAGAGAGCCCAGTTGAGCCCGACAGAGGCCGTCAGAGCCCGACAGGGGCCCGACACGGCCCGACAGGGCCCAGTAGAGCCCGACAGAGCCCGACAGAGCCCGACAGAGCCCGACAGGGCCAGACAGAGCCCGACAGAGCCCGACAGGGCCCGACAGGGCCCGACAGGGCCCAGTAGAGCCCGACAGAGCCCGACAGAGCCCGACAGGGCCCGACAGGGCCCGACAGAGCCCGACAGAGCCCGACAGAGACCGCAGGGCCCGAACAGGGCCCGACAGAGCCCGACAGAGCCCAGTAGAGCCCGACAGAGCCCGACAGAGCCCGACAGAGCCCTGACAGAGCCCAGTAGAGCCCGACAGAGCCCGACAGAGCCCGACAGAGCCCGACAGGGCCCGACAGAGCCCGACAGAGCCCGACAGGGCCCGACAGAGCCCGACAGAACCCGACAGAGCCCGACAGAGCCCAGTAGAGCCCGACAGAGCCCGACAGAGCCCGACAGAGCCCGACAGATCCCAGTAGAGCCCGACAGGGCCCGACAGGGCTCTACAGGGACCAGTAGAGCCCGACAGAGCCCGACAGAGCCCAGTAGAGCCCAGTAGAGCCTGACAGAGCCCGACAGAGCCCGACAGGGCCCGACAGGGCCCAGTAGAGCCCAGTAGAGCCCGACAGAGCCCGACAGAGCCCGACAGAGCCCGACAGGGCCCGACAGAGCCCGACAGGGCCCGACAGGGCCCGACAGGCCCGACAGAGCCCAATACAGCCCGACAGAGCCCGACAGAGCCCGACAGAGCCCGACAGGGCCCGACAGGGCCCGACAGAGCCCGACAGGGCCCAGTAGAGCCCGACAGAGCCCGACAGAGCCCGACAGAGCCCGACAGAGCCCAGTAGAGCCCGACAGAGCCCGACAGAGCCCGACAGAGCCCGACAGGGCCCCGACAGAGCCCGACAGAACCCCGACAGAGCCCGACAGAGCCCAGTAGAGCCCGACAGAGCCCGACAGAGCCCGACAGAGCCCGACAGATCCCAGTAGAGCCCGACAGGGCCCGACAGGGCTCTACAGGGACCAGTAGAGCCCGACAGAGCCCGACAGAGCCCAGTAGAGCCCAGTAGAGCCTGACAGAGCCCGACAGAGCCCGACAGGGCCCGACAGGGCCCAGTAGAGCCCAGTAGAGCCCGACAGAGCCCGACAGAGCCTGACAGAGCCCGACAGGGCCCGACAGAGCCCGACAGGGCCCGACAGGGCCCGACAGGGCCCGACAGAGCCCAGTACAGCCCGACAGAGCCCGACAGAGCCCGACAGAGCCCGACAGGGCCCGACAGGGCCGACAAGCCCGACAGACGGCCCGACAGAGCCCAGAGAGCCCGACAGAGCCCGACAGGGCCCGACAGGGCCCAGTAGAGCCCGACAGAGCCCGACAGAGCCCGACAGGGCCCGACAGGGCCCGACAGAGCCCGACAGGGCCCAGTAGAGCCCGACAGAGCCCGACAGGGCCTGACGAGCCCGACAGGGCCCGACAGGGCCCGACAGGGCCCAGTAGAGCCCGACAGAGCCCGACAGAGCCCGACAGAGCCCGACAGAGCCCGACAGAGCCCAGTAGAGCCCGACAGAGCCCGACAGAGCCGACAGAGCCCGACAGGGCCGACAGAACCCGACAGAGCCCGACAGAGCCCAGTAGAGCCCGACAGGGCCCGACAGGGCTCGACAGGGCCCAGTAGAGCCCGACAGAGCCCGACAGAGCCCAGTAGAGCCCAGTAGAGCCTGACAGAGCCCGACAGAGCCCGACAGGGCCCGACAGGGCCCGACAGGGCCCGACAGGGCCCAGGAGAGCCCAGTACAGCCCGACAGAGCCCGACAGAGCCCGACAGAGCCCGACAGGGCCCGACAGAGCCCAGTACAGCCCGACAGAGCCCGACAGAGCCCGACAGAGCCCGACAGGGCCCGACAGGGCCCGACAGAGCCCGACAGGGCCCAGTAGAGCCCGACAGAGCCCGACAGAGCCCGACAGAGCCCGACAGAGCCCGACAGGGCCCAGTAGAGCCCGACAGGGCCCGACAGAGCCCGACAGGGCCCGACAGAGCCCGACAGGGCCCAGTAGAGCCCGACAGAGCCCGACAGAGCCCGACAGGGCCCGACAGGGCCCGACAGAGCCCGACAGAGCCCGACAGGGCCCGACAGGGCCCGACAGAGCCCGACAGAGCCCAGTAGAGCCCGACAGAGCCGACAGAGCCCAAAGAGCCCGACAGAACCCGACAGAGCCCGACAGAGGCCCAGTAGAGCCCGACAGAGCCCGACAGAGCCCGACAGGGCCCGACAGGGCCCGACAGAGCCCGACAGAGCCCGACAGGAGCCCAGAAGAGCCCGACAGAGCCCGACAGAGCCCGACAGAGCCCGACAGAACCCGACAGAGCCCGACAGAGCCCAGTAGAGCCCGACAGAGCCCGACAGAGCCCGACAGAGCCCAGTAGAGCCCGACAGGCCCGACAGGGCTCGACAGGGCCCAGTAGAGCCCGACAGAGCCCGACAGAGCCCAGTAGAGCCCAGTAGAGCCTGACAGAGCCCGACAGAGCCCGACAGGGCCCGACAGGGCCCGACAGAGCCCAGGAGAGCCCAGTAGAGCCCGACAGAGCCCGACAGAGCCCGACAGAGGCCCGACAGGGCCCGACAGGGCCCGACCAGGGCCCGACAGAGCCCAGTACAGCCCGACAGAGCCCGACAGAGCCCGACAGAGCCCGACAGGGCCCGTCAGGGCCGAGAGCCCGACAGAGCCCAGTAGAGCCCGACAGAGCCCGACAGAGCCCGACAGAGCCCGACAGAACCCGACAGAGCACGACAGAACCCGACAGAGCCCGACAGAGCCCGACAGAGCCCGACAGGGCCCGAAAGGGCCCGACAGGGCCCAGTAGAGCCCGACAGAGCCCGACAGAGCCCGACAGAGCCCGACAGGGCCCGACAGGGGCCGACAGGGCCCAGTAGAGCCC
>NW_027017052.1:0-44376 GCF_036013445.1 Caloenas nicobarica
TGTCGGGCTCTGTCGGGCTCTGTCGGGCTCAACTGGGCTCTACTGGGCTCTGTCGGGCCCTGTCGGGCTCTGTCGGGCCCTGTCGGGCCCTGTCGGGATCTGTCGGGCTCTGTCGGGCTCTGTTGGGCTCTGTCGGGCTCTACTGGGCTCTGTCGGGCTCTGTCGGGCCCTGTCAGGCTCTGTCGGGCTCTGTCGGGCTCTGTCGGGCTCTACTGGGCTCTGTCGGGCCCTGTCGGGCTCTGTCGGGCCCTGTCGGGCCCTGTCGGGCTCTGTCGGGCTCTGTCGGGCTCTGTCGGGCTCTACCGGGCTCTGTCGGGCTCTACTGGGCTCTACTGGGCCCTGTCGGGCTCTGTCGGGCTCTGTCGGGCTCTGTCGGGCTCTACTGGGCTCTGTCGGGCCCTGTCGGGCCCTGTCGGTCTCTGTCGGGCTCTGTCGGGCTCTGTCGTGCTCTGTCGGGCTCTACTGGGCTCTGTCGGGCTCTGTCGGGCTCTTTCGGGCTCTGTCGGGCTCTGTCGGGCACTTTCGGGCCCTGGCGGGCTCTGTCGGGCTCTGTCGGGCTCTACTGGGCTCTACTGGGCTCTGTCGGGCCCTGTCGGGCCCTGTCGGGCTCTACTGGGCTCTGTCGGGCTCTGTCGGGCTCTGTCGGGCTCTGTCGGGCTCTGTCGGGCCCTGTCGGGCCCTGTCGGGCCCTGTCGGGCCCTGTCGGGCCCTGTCGGGATCTGTCGGGCTCTGTCGGGCTCTGTCGGGCCCTGTCGGGCTCTGTCGGGCCCTGTCGGGCTCTGTCGGGCTCTGTCGGGCTCTGTCGGGCTCTACTGGGCCCTGTCGGGCTCTGTCGGGCCCTGTCGGGCCCTGTCGGGCTCTGTCGGGCTCTGTCGGGCTCTGTCGGGCTCTACTGGGCCCTATCGGGCCCTGTCGGGCTCTGTCGGGCTCTGTCGGGCTCTGTCGGGCTCTACTGGGCCCTGTCGGGCCCTGTCGGGCCCTGTCGGGCCCTGTCGGGCTCTGTCGGGCTCTGTCGGGCTCTGTCGGGCTCTACTGGGCCCTGTCGGGCCCTGTCGGGCTCTGTCGGGCCCTGTCGGGCCCTGTCGGGCCCTGTCGGGCTCTGTCGGACTCTACTGGGCGCTGTCGGGCTCTGTCGGGCTCTGTCGGGCTCTGTCGGGCTCTACTGGGCCCTGTCGGGCTCTGTCGGGCCCTGTCGGGCCCTGTCGGGCTCTGTCGGGCTCTGTCGGGCTCTGTCGGGCTCTACTGGGCCCTGTCGGGCCCTGTCGGGCTCTGTCGGGCTCTGTCGGTCTCTGTCGGGCTCTACTGGGCCCTGTCGGGCCCTGTCGGGCCCTGTCGGGCCCTGTCGGGCTCTGTCGGGCTCTGTCGGGCTCAACTGGGCTCTACTGGGCCCTGTCGGGCCCTGTCGGGATCTGTCGGGCTCTGTCGGGCCCTGTCGGGCTCTGTCGGGCTCTGTCGGGCTCTGTTGGGCTCTGTCGGGCTCTACTGGGCTCTGTCGGGCTCTGTCGGGCCCTGTCAGGCTCTGTCGGGCTCTGTCGGGCTCTGTCGGGCTCTGTCGGGCTCTACTGGGCTCTGTCGGGCTCTGTCGGGCCCTGTCGGGCCCTGTCGGGCCCTGTCGGGCTCTGTCGGGCTCTGTCGGGCTCTGTCGGGCTCTGTCGGGCTCTACTGGGCTCTGTCGGGCTCTACTGGGCTCTACTGGGCCCTGTCGGGCTCTGTCGGGCTCTGTCGGGCTCTGTCGGGCTCTACTGGGCTCTGTCGGGCCCTGTCGGGCCCTGTCGGGCTCTGTCGGGCTCTGTCGGGCTCTGTCGGGCTCTGTCGGGCTCTACTGGGCCCTGTCGGGCTCTGTCGGGCTCTGTCGGGCCCTGTCGGGCCCTGTCGGGCTCTGTCGGGCTCTGTCGGGCTCTACTGGGCCCTGTCGGGCTCTGTCGGGCTCTGTCGGGCCCTGTCGGGCCCTGTCGGGCCCTGTCGGGCTCTGTCGGGCTCTGTCGGGCTCTGTCGGGCTCTACTGGGCCCTGTCGGGCTCTGTCGGGCTCTGACGGGCTCTGTCAGGCTCTGTCGGGCTCTACTGGGCCCTGTCGGGCTCTGTCGGGCCCTGTTGGGCCCTGTCGGGCCCTGTCGGGCTCTGTCGGGCTCTGTCGGGCACTGTCGGGCTCTACTGGGCCCTCTGTCGGGCCCTGTCGGGCCCTGTCGGGCTCTGTCGGGCTCTACTGGGCCCTGTCGGGCCCTGTCGGTCTCTACTGGGCTCTGTCGGGCTCTGTCGGGCTCTGTCGGGCTCTGTCGGGCTCTACTGGGCTCTGTCGGGCTCTGTTGGGCTCTGTCGGGCTCTGTCGGGATTTACTGGGCCCTGTCGGGCCCTGTCGGGCCCTGTCGGGCTCTGTCGGGCTCTGTCGGGCTCTACTGGGCTCTGTCGGGCTCTGTCGGGCTCTGTCGGGCTCTGTCGGGCTCTACTGGGCTCTGTCGGGCCCTGTCGGGCCCTGTCGGGCTCTGTCGGGCTCTGTCGGGCTACGTCGGGCTATGTCGGGCTCTGTCGGGCCTGTCGGGCTCTGTCTGGCCCTGTCGGGCCCTGTCGGGCTCTGTCGGGCTCTGTCGGGCTCTGTCGGGCTCTACTGGGCCCTGTCGGGCTCTGTCGGGCTCTGTCGGGCCCTGTCGGGCCCTGTCGGGCTCTGTCGGGCTCTGTCGGGCTCTGTCGGGCTCTACTGGGCCCTGTCGGGCCCTGTCGGGCTCTGTCGGGCTCTGTCGGGCTCTGTCGGGCTCTACTGGGCCCTGTCGGGCTCTGTCGGGCTCTGTCTGGATCTTTCGGGCTCTGTCGGGATCTACTGGACCCTGTCGGGCCCTGTCGGGCTCTGTCGGGCTCTACTGGGCCCTGTCGGGCCCTGTCGGGCCCTGTCGGGCCCTGTCGGGCCCTGTCGGGCTCTGTCGGGCTCTGTCGGGCTCTGGGGGGTTCTGTCGGGCTCTGTCGGGCTCTGTCGGGCTCTGTCGGGCTCTACTGGGCCCTGTCGGGCCCTGTCGGGCTCTGTCGGGCTCTGTCAGGCTCTGTTGAACTCTACTGGGCTCTGTCGGGCTCTGTCGGGCTCTGTCGGGCTCTACTGGGCTCTGTCGGGCTGTGTCGGGTTCTGTCGGGCTCTGTCGGGCTCTGTCGGACTCTGGGGGGTTCTGTCGGGCTCTGTCGGGCTCTGTCGGGCTCTACTGGGCCCTGTCGGGCCCTTTCGGGCCCTGTCGGGCTCTGTCGGGCTCTGTCGGGCTCTGTCGGGCTCTACTGGGCCCTGTCGGGCTCTGTCGGGCTCTGTCGGGCTCTGTCGGGCTCTACTGGGCTCTGTCGGGCCCTGTCAGGCTCTGTCGGGCTCTGTCGGGCTCTGTCGGGCTCTACTGGGCTCTGTCGGGCCCTGTCGGGCTCTGTCGGGCCCTGTCGGGCCCTGTCGGGCTCTGTCGGGCTCTGTCGGGCTCTGTCGGGCTCTACCGGGCTCTGTCGGGCTCTACTGGGCTCTACTGGGCCCTGTCGGGCTCTGTCGGGCTCTGTCGGGCTCTACTGGGCTCTGTCGGGCCCTGTCGGGCCCTGTCGGTCTCTGTCGGGCTCTGTCGGGCTCTGTCGTGCTCTGTCGGGCTCTACTGGGCTCTGTCGGGCTCTGTCGGGCTCTTTCGGGCTCTGTCGGGCTCTGTCGGGCACTTTCGGGCCCTGGCGGGCTCTGTCGGGCTCTGTCGGGCTCTACTGGGCTCTACTGGGCTCTGTCGGGCCCTGTCGGGCCCTGTCGGGCTCTACTGGGCTCTGTCGGGCTCTGTCGGGCTCTGTCGGGTTCTGTCGGGCTCTGTCGGGCTCTGTCGGGCTCTGTCGGGTTCTGTCGGGCTCTGTCGGGCCCTGTCGGGCTCTGTCGGGCTCTGTCGGGCCCTGTCGGGCCCTGTCGGGCTCTGTCGGGCCCTGTCGGGATCTGTCGGGCTCTGTCGGGCTCTACTGGGCCCTGTCGGGCTCTGTCGGGCCCTGTCGGGCCCTGTCGGGCTCTGTCGGGCTCTGTCGGGCTCTACTGGGCCCTGTCGGGCTCTGTCGGGCCCTGTCGGGCCCTGTCGGGCTCTGTCGGGCTCTGTCGGGCTCTGTCGGGCTCTACTGGGCCCTATCGGGCCCTGTCGGGCTCTGTCGGGCTCTGTCGGGCTCTGTCGGGCTCTACTGGGACCTGTCGGGCCCTGTCGGGCTCTGTCGGGCCCTGTCGGGCCCTGTCGGGCCCTGTCGGGCTCTGTCGGGCTCTGTCGGGCTCTGTCGGGCTCTACTGGGCCCTGTCGGGCCCTGTCGGGCTCTGTCGGGCCCTGTCGGGCCCTGTCGGGCTCTGTCGGGCTCTACTGGGCGCTGTCGGGCTCTGTCGGGCTCTGTCGGGCTCTGTCGGGCTCTACTGGGCCCTGTCGGGCTCTGTCGGGCCCTGTCGGGCCCTGTCGGGCTCTGTCGGGCTCTCTCGGGCTCTGTCGGGCTCTGTCGGGCTCTACTGGGCCCTGTCGGGCCCTGTCGGGCTCTGTCGGGCTCTGTCGGGCTCTGTCGGGCTCTGTCGGGCTCTACTGGGCCCTGTCGGGCCCTGTCGGGCCCTGTCGGGCTCTGTCGGGCTCTGTCGGGCTCAACTGGGCTCTACTGGGCCCTGTCGGGCCCTGTCAGGCTCTGTCGGGCTCTGTCGGGCTCTGTCGGGCTCTGTCGGGCTCTGTCGGGCTCTACTGGGCTCTGTCGGGCTCTGTCGGGCCCTGTCGGGCCCTGTCGGGCTCTGTCGGGCTCTGTCGGGCTCTGTCGGGCTCTACTGGGCTCTACTGGGCCCTGTCGGGCTCTGTCGGGCTCTGTCGGGCTCTGTCGGGCTCTACTGGGCTCTGTCGGGCCCTGTCGGGCCCTGTCGGGCTCTCTCGGGCTCTGTCGGGCTCTGTCGGGCTCTACTGGGCCCTGTCGGGCTCTGTCGGGCTCTGTCGGGGCCTGTCGGGCCCTGTCGGGCTCTGTCGGGCTCTGTCGGGCTCTACTGGGCCCTGTCGGGCTCTGTCGGGCTCTGTCGGGCCCTGTCGGGCCCTGTCGGGCCCTGTCGGGCTCTGTCGGGCTCTGTCGGGCTCTGTCGGGCTCTACTGGGCCCTGTCGGGCTCTGTCGGGCTCTGACGGGCTCTGTCAGGCTCTGTCGGGCTCTACTGGGCCCTGTCGGGCTCTGTCGGGCCCTGTTGGGCCCTGTCGGGCCCTGTCGGGCTCTGTCGGGCTCTGTCGGGCACTGTCGGGCTCTACTGGGCCCTGTCGGGCCCTGTCGGGCCCTGTCGGGCTCTGTCGGGCTCTACTGGGCCCTGTCGGGCCCTGTCGGTCTCTACTGGGCTCTGTCGGGCTCTGTCGGGCTCTGTCGGGCTCTGTCGGGCTCTACTGGGCTCTGTCGGGCTCTGTTGGGCTCTGTCGGGCTCTGTCGGGATTTACTGGGCCCTGTCGGGCCCTGTCGGGCCCTGTCGGGCTCTGTCGGGCTCTGTCGGGCTCTACTGGGCTCTGTCGGGCTCTGTCGGGCTCTGTCGGGCTCTGTCGGGCTCTACTGGGCTCTGTCGGGTTCTGTCGGGCCCTGTCGGGCTCTGTCGGGCTCTGTCGGGCCCTGTCGGGCCCTGTCGGGCTCTGTCGGGCCCTGTCGGGCCCTGTCGGGCCCTGTCGGGCCCTGTCGGGCTCTGTCGGGCTCTGTCGGGCTACGTCGGGCTCTGTCGGGCTCTGTCGGGCCCTGTCGGGCTCTGTCGGGCCCTGTCGGGCTCTGTCGGGCTCTGTCGGGCTCTGTCGGGCTCTACTGGGCCCTGTCGGGCTCTGTCGGGCTCTGTCGGGCCCTGTCGGGCCCTGTCGGGCTCTGTCGGGCTCTGTCGGGCTCTGTCGGGCTCTACTGGGCCCTGTCGGGCCCTGTCGGGCTCTGTCGGGCTCTGTCGGGCTCTGTCGGGCTCTGTCGGGCTCTACTGGGCCCTGTCGGGCTCTGTCGGGCTCTGTCTGGATCTGTCGGGCTCTGTCGGGATCTACTGGACCCTGTCGGGCCCTGTCGGGCCCTGTCGGGCTCTACTGGGCCCTGTCGGGCTCTGTCGGGCTCTGTCGGGCCCTGTCGGGCCCTGTCGGGCTCTGTCGGGCTCTGTCGGGCTCTGGGGGGTTCTGTCGGGCTCTGTCGGGCTCTGTCGGGCTCTGTCGGGCTCTGTCGGGCTCTACTGGGCCCTGTCGGGCCCTGTCGGGCTCTGTCGGGCTCTGTCAGGCTCTGTCGAGCTCTACTGGGCTCTGTCGGGCTCTGTCGGGCTCTGTCGGGCTCTACTGGGCTCTGTCGGGCTGTGTCGGGTTCTGTCGGGCTCTGTCGGGCTCTGTCGGACTCTGGGGGGTTCTGTCGGGCTCTGTCGGGCTCTGTCGGGCTCTACTGGGCCCTGTCAGGCCCTTTCGGCCGTGTCGGGCTCTGTCGGGCTCTGTCGGGCTCTGTCGGGCTCTACTGGGCCCTGTCGGGCTCTGTCGGGCTCTGTCGGGCTCTGTCGGGCTCTACTGGGCTCTGTCGGGCCCTGTCAGGCTCTGTCGGGCTCTGTCGGGCTCTACTGGGCTCTGTCGGGCCCTGTCGGGCCCTGTCGGGCCCTGTCGGGCTCTGTCGGGCTCTGTCGGGCTCTGTCGGGCTCTACCGGGCTCTGTCGGGCTCTACTGGGCTCTACTGGGCCCTGTCGGGCTCTGTCGGGCTCTGTCGGGCTCTGTCGGGCTCTACTGGGCTCTGTCGGGCCCTGTCGGGCCCTGTCGGTCTCTGTCGGGCTCTGTCGGGCTCTGTCGTGCTCTGTCGGGCTCTACTGGGCTCTGTCGGGCTCTGTCGGGCTCTTTCGGCTCTGTCGGGCTCTGTCGGGCACTTTCGGGCCCTGGCGGGCTCTGTCGGGCTCTGTCGGGCTCTACTGGGCTCTACTGGGCTCTGTCGGGCCCTGTCGGGCCCTGTCGGGCTCTACTGGGCTCTGTCGGGCTCTGTCGGGCTCTGTCGGGTTCTGTCGGGCTCTGTCGGGCTCTGTCGGGCTCTGTCGGGTTCTGTCGGGCTCTGTCGGGCCCTGTCGGGCTCTGTCGGGCCCTGTCGGGCTATGTCGGGCTCTGTCGGGCCCTGTCGGGATCTGTCGGCTCTGTCGGGCTCTGTCGGGCTCTGTCGGGCTCTGTCGGGCTCTGTCGGGCCCTGTCGGGCTCTGTCGGGCTCTGTCGGGCTCTGTCGGGCTCTACTGGGCCCTGTCGGGCTCTGTCGGGCCCTGTCGGGCCCTGTCGGGCTCTGTCGGGCTCTGTCGGGCTCTGTCGGGCTCTACTGGGCCCTATCGGGCCCTGTCGGGCCCTGTCGGGCTCTGTCGGGCTCTGTCGGGCTCTGTCGGGCTCTACTGGGCCCTATCGGGCCCTGTCGGGCTCTGTCGGGCCCTGTCGGGCTCTGTCGGGCCCTGTCGGGCCCTGTCGGGCCCTGTCGGGCTCTGTCGGGCTCTGTCGGGCTCTGTCGGGCTCTACTGGGCCCTGTCGGGCCCTGTCGGGCTCTGTCGGGCTCTACTGGGCGCTGTCGGGCTCTGTCGGGCTCTGTCGGGCTCTGTCGGGCTCTACTGGGCCCTGTCGGGCTCTGTCGGGCCCTGTCGGGCCCTGTCGGGCTCTGTCGGGCTCTGTCGGGCTCTGTCGGGCTCTGTCGGGCTCTACTGGGCCCTGTCGGGCCCTGTCGGGCTCTGTCGGGCTCTGTCGGGCTCTGTCGGGCTCTGTCGGGCTCTACTGGGCCCTGTCGGGCCCTGTCGGGCCCTGTCGGGCTCTGTCGGGCTCAACTGGGCTCTACTGGGCCCTGTCGGGCCCTGTCAGGCTCTGTCGGGCTCTGTCGGGCTCTGTCGGGCTCTGTCGGGCTCTGTCGGGCTCTACTGGGCTCTGTCGGGCTCTGTCGGGCCCTGTCGGGCCCTGTCGGGCCCTGTCGGGCTCTGTCGGGCTCTGTCGGGCTCTGTCGGGCTCTGTCGGGCTCTACTGGGCTCTGTCGGGCTCTACTGGGCTCTACTGGGCCCTGTCGGGCTCTGTCGGGCTCTGTCGGGCTCTGTCGGGCTCTACTGGGCTCTGTCGGGCCCTGTCGGGCCCTGTCGGGCTCTGTCGGGCTCTGTCGGGCTCTGTCGGGCTCTACTGGGCCCTGTCGGGCTCTGTCGGGCTCTGTCGGGGCCTGTCGGGCCCTGTCGGGCTCTGTCGGGCTCTGTCGGGCTCTACTGGGCCCTGTCGGGCTCTGTCGGGCTCTGTCGGGCCCTGTCGGGCCCTGTCGGGCCCTGTCGGGCCCTGTCGGGCTCTGTCGGGCTCTGTCGGGCTCTGTCGGGCTCTACTGGGCCCTGTCGGGCTCTGTCGGGCTCTGACGGGCTCTGTCAGGCTCTGTCGGGCTCTACTGGGCCCTGTCGGGCTCTGTCGGGCCCTGTTGGGCCCTGTCGGGCCCTGTCGGGCTCTGTCGGGCTCTGTCGGGCACTGTCGGGCTCTACTGGGCCCTGTCGGGCCCTGTCGGGCCCTGTCGGGCTCTGTCGGGCTCTACTGGGCCCTGTCGGGCCCTGTCGGTCTCTACTGGGCTCTGTCGGGCTCTGTCGGGCTCTGTCGGGCTCTGTCGGGCTCTACTGGGCTCTGTCGGGCTCTGTTGGGCTCTGTCGGGCTCTGTCGGGATTTACTGGGCCCTGTCGGGCCCTGTCGGGCCCTGTCGGGCCCTGTCGGGCTCTGTCGGGCTCTGTCGGGCTCTACTGGGCTCTGTCGGGCTCTGTCGGGCTCTGTCGGGCTCTGTCGGGCTCTACTGGGCTCTGTCGGGTTCTGTCGGGCCCTGTCGGGCTCTGTCGGGCTCTGTCGGGCTCTGTCGGGCCCTGTCGGGCTCTGTCGGGCCCTGTCGGGCCCTGTCGGGCCCTGTCGGGCCCTGTCGGGCTCTGTCGGGCTCTGTCGGGCTACGTCGGGCTATGTCGGGCTCTGTCGGGCCCTGTCGGGCTCTGTCGGGCCCTGTCGGGCTCTGTCGGGCTCTGTCGGGCTCTGTCGGGCTCTACTGGGCCCTGTCGGGCTCTGTCGGGCTCTGTCGGGCCCTGTCGGGCCTTGTCGGGCTCTGTCGGGCTCTGTCGGGCTCTGTCGGGCTCTACTGGGCCCTGTCGGGCCCTGTCGGGCTCTGTCGGGCTCTGTCGGGCTCTGTCGGGCTCTGTCGGGCTCTACTGGGCCCTGTCGGGCTCTGTCGGGCTCTGTCTGGATCTGTCGGGCTCTGTCGGGATCTACTGGACCCTGTCGGGCCCTGTCGGGCTCTGTCGGGCTCTACTGGGCCCTGTCGGGCTCTGTCGGGCTCTGTCGGGCCCTGTCGGGCCCTGTCGGGCTCTGTCGGGCTCTGTCGGGCTCTGGGGGGTTCTGTCGGGCTCTGTCGGGCTCTGTCGGGCTCTGTCGGGCTCTGTCGGGCTCTACTGGGCCCTGTCGGGCCCTGTCGGGCTCTGTCGGGCTCTGTCAGGCTCTGTCGAGCTCTACTGGGCTCTGTCGGGCTCTGTCGGGCTCTGTCGGGCTCTACTGGGCTCTGTCGGGCTGTGTCGGGTTCTGTCGGGCTCTGTCGGGCTCTGTCGGACTCTGGGGGGTTCTGTCGGGCTCTGTCGGGCTCTGTCGGGCTCTACTGGGCCCTGTCGGGCCCTTTCGGGCCCTGTCGGGCTCTGTCGGGCTCTGTCGGGCTCTACTGGGCCCTGTCGGGCTCTGTCGGGCTCTGTCGGGCTCTGTCGGGCTCTACTGGGCTCTGTCGGGCCCTGTCAGGCTCTGTCGGGCTCTGTCGGGCTCTGTCGGGCTCTACTGGGCTCTGTCGGGCCCTGTCGGGCTCTGTCGGGCCCTGTCGGGCTCTGTCGGGCCCTGTCGGGCCCTGTCGGGCTCTGTCGGGCTCTGTCGGGCTCTGTCGGGCTCTACCGGGCTCTGTCGGGCTCTACTGGGCTCTACTGGGCCCTGTCGGGCTCTGTCGGGCTCTGTCGGGCTCTGTCGGGCTCTACTGGGCTCTGTCGGGCCCTGTCGGGCCCTGTCGGTCTCTGTCGGGCACTGTCGGGCTCTGTCGTGCTCTGTCGGGCTCTACTGGGCTCTGTCGGGCTCTGTCGGGCTCTTTCGGGCTCTGTCGGGCTCTGTCGGGCACTTTCGGGCCCTGGCGGGCTCTGTCGGGCTCTACTGGGCTCTACTGGGCTCTGTCGGGCCCTGTCGGGCCCTGTCGGGCTCTACTGGGCTCTGTCGGGCTCTGTCGGGCTCTGTCGGGTTCTGTCGGGCTCTGTCGGGCTCTGTCGGGCTCTGTCGGGTTCTGTCGGGCTCTGTCGGGCCCTGTCGGGCTCTGTCGGGCCCTGTCGGGCCCTGTCGGGCTCTGTCGGGCCCTGTCGGGATCTGTCGGGCTCTGTCGGGCTCTGTCGGGCTCTGTCGGGCTCTGTCGGGCTCTGTCGGGCCCTGTCGGGCTCTGTCGGGCTCTGTCGGGCTCTGTCGGGCTCTGTCGGGCTCTACTGGGCCCTGTCGGGCTCTGTCGGGCCCTGTCGGGCCCTGTCGGGCTCTGTCGGGCTCTGTCGGGCTCTGTCGGGCTCTACTGGGCCCTATCGGGCCCTGTCGGGCTCTGTCGGGCTCTGTCGGGCTCTACTGGGCCCTGTCGGGCCCTGTCGGGCTCTGTCGGGCCCTGTCGGGCCCTGTCGGGCCCTGTCGGGCTCTGTCGGGCTCTGTCGGTCTCTGTCGGGCTCTACTGGGCCCTGTCGGGCCCTGTCGGGCTCTGTCGGGCCCTGTCGGGCCCTGTCGGGCTCTGTCGGGCTCTACTGGGCGCTGTCGGGCTCTGTCGGGCTCTGTCGGGCTCTGTCGGGCTCTACTGGGCCCTGTCGGGCTCTGTCGGGCCCTGTCGGGCTCTGTCGGGCTCTGTCGGGCCCTGTCGGGCTCTGTCGGGCTCTACTGGGCCCTGTCGGGCCCTGTCGGGCTCTGTCGGGCTCTGTCGGGCTCTGTCGGGCTCTGTCGGGCTCTACTGGGCCCTGTCGGGCCCTGTCGGGCCCTGTCGGGCTCTGTCGGGCTCTGTCGGGCTCAACTGGGCTCTACTGGGCCCTGTCGGGCCCTGTCGGGCTCTGTCGGGCTCTGTCGGGCCCTGTCGGGCTCTGTCTGGCTCTGTCGGGCTCTGTTGGGCTCTGTCGGGCTCTACTGGGCTCTGTCGGGCTCTGTCGGGCCCTGTCAGGCTCTGTCGGGCTCTGTCGGGCTCTGTCGGGCTCTACTGGGCTCTGTCGGGCTCTGTCGGGCCCTGTCGGGCCCTGTCGGGCTCTGTCGGGCTCTGTCGGGCTCTGTCGGGCTCTGTCGGGCTCTACTGGGCTCTGTCGGGCTCTACTGGGCTCTACTGGGCCCTGTCGGGCTCTGTCGGGCTCTGTCGGGCTCTACTGGGCTCTGTCGGGCTCTGTCGGGCCCTGTCGGGCTCTGTCGGGCTCTGTCGGGCTCTACTGGGCCCTGTCGGGCTCTGTCGGGCTCTGTCGGGCCCTGTCGGGCCCTGTCGGGCTCTGTCGGGCTCTGTCGGGCTCTACTGGGCCCTGTCGGGCTCTGTCGGGCTCTGTCGGGCCCTGTCGGGCCCTGTCGGGCTCTGTCGGGCCCTGTCGGGCCCTGTCGGGCTCTGTCGGGCTCTGTCGGGCTCTGTCGGGCTCTACTGGGCCCTGTCGGGCTCTGTCGGGCTCTGACGGGCTCTGTCAGGCTCTGTCGGGCTCTACTGGGCCCTGTCGGGCTCTGTCGGGCCCTGTTGGGCCCTGTCGGGCCCTGTCGGGCTCTGTCGGGCTCTGTCGGGCACTGTCGGGCTCTACTGGGCCCTGTCGGGCCCTGTCGGGCCCTGTCGGGCTCTGTCGGGCTCTACTGGGCCCTGTCGGGCCCTCTCGGTCTCTACTGGGCTCTGTCGGGCTCTGTCGGGCTCTGTCGGGCTCTGTCGGGCTCTACTGGGCTCTGTCGGGCTCTGTTGGGCTCTGTCGGGCTCTGTCGGGATTTACTGGGCCCTGTCGGGCCCTGTCGGGCTCTGTCGGGCTCTGTCGGGCTCTACTGGGCTCTGTCGGGCTCTGTCGGGCTCTGTCGGGCTCTGTCGGGCTCTGTCGGTGTCTACTGGGCTCTGTCGGGTTCTGTCGGGCCCTGTCGGGCTCTGTCGGGCTCTGTCGGGCTCTGTCGGGCCCTGTCGGGCTCTGTCGGGCCCTGTCGGGCCCTGTCGGGCACTGTCGGGCCCTGTCGGGCTCTGTCGGGCTCTGTCGGGCTACGTCGGGCTATGTCGGGCCCTGTCGGGCCCTGTCGGGCTTTGTCGGGCCCTGTCGGGCTCTGTCGGGCTCTGTCGGGCTCTGTCGGGCTCTACTGGGCCCTGTCGGGCCCTGTCGGGCCCTGTCGGGCCCTGTCGGGCCCTGTCGGGCTCTGTCGGGCTCTGTCGGGCTCTGTCGGGCTCTACTGGGCCCTGTCGGGCCCTGTCGGGCTCTGTCGGGCTCTGTCGGGCTCTACTGGGCCCTGTCGGGCTCTGTCGGGCTCTGTCTGGATCTGTCGGGCTCTGTCGGGATCTACTGGACCCTGTCGGGCCCTGTCGGGCTCTGTCGGGCTCTACTGGGCCCTGTCGGGCTCTGTCGGGCTCTGTCGGGCCCTGTCGGGCCCTGTCGGGCTCTGTCGGGCTCTGTCGGGCTCTGGGGGGTTCTGTCGGGCTCTGTCGGGCTCTGTCGGGCTCTGTCGGGCTCTGTCGGGCTCTACTGGGCCCTGTCGGGCCCTGTCGGGCTCTGTCGGGCTCTGTCAGGCTCTGTCGAGCTCTACTGGGCCCTGTCGGGCTCTGTCGGGCTCTGTCGGGCTCTGTCGGGCTCTACTGGGCTCTGTCGGGCTGTGTCGGGTTCTGTCGGGCTCTGTCGGGCTCTGTCGGACTCTGGGGGGTTCTGTCGGGCTCTGTCGGGCTCTGTCGGGCTCTACTGGGCCCTGTCGGGCCCTTTCGGGCCCTGTCGGGCTCTGTCGGGCTCTGTCGGGCTCTGTCGGGCTCTACTGGGCCCTGTCGGGCTCTGTCGGGCTCTGTCGGGCTCTGTCGGGCTCTACTGGGCTCTGTCGGGCTCTGTCGGGTTCTGTCGGGCTCTGTCGGGCTCTGTCGGGCTCTACTGGGCTCTGTCGGGCTCTGCCGGGCCCTGTCGGGCTCTGTCGGGCTCTGTCGGGCTCTGTCGGGCCCTGTCGGGCTCTGTCGGGCTCTACTGGGCCCTGTCGGGCCATGTCGGGCTCTGTCGGGCTCTGTCGGGCTCTGTCGGGCCCTGTCGGGCTCTGTCGGGCCCTGTCGGGCTCTGTCGGGCTCTGTCGGGCTCTACTGGGCGCTGTCGGGCTCTGTCGGGCTCTGTCGGGCTCTGTCGGGCTCTACTGGGCCCTGTCGGGCTCTGTCGGGCCCTGTCGGGCCCTGTCGGGCCCTGTCGGGCCCTGTCGGGCCCTGTCGGGCTCTGTCGGGCTCTGTCGGGCTCTGTCGGGCTCTACTGGGCCCTGTCAGGCCCTGTCGGGCTCTGTCGGGCTCTACTGGGCGCTGTCGGGCTCTGTCGGGCTCTGTCGGGCTCTGTCGGGCTCTACTGGGCCCTGTCGGGCTCTGTCGGGCCCTGTCGGGCCCTGTCGGGCTCTGTCGGGCTCTGTCGGGCTCTGTCGGGCTCTGTCGGGCTCTACTGGGCCCTGTCGGGCCCTGTCGGGCTCTGTCGGGCTCTGTCGGGCTCTGTCGGGCTCTGTCGGGCTCTACTGGGCCCTGTCGGGCCCTGTCGGGCCCTGTCGGGCTCTGTCGGGCTCAACTGGGCTCTACTGGGCCCTGTCGGGCCCTGTCAGGCTCTGTCGGGCTCTGTCGGGCTCTGTCGGGCTCTGTCGGGCTCTGTCGGGCTCTACTGGGCTCTGTCGGGCTCTGTCGGGCCCTGTCGGGCTCTGTCGGGCTCTGTCGGGCTCTGTCGGGCTCTGTCGGGCTCTGTCGGGCTCTACTGGGCTCTGTCGGGCTCTACTGGGCTCTACTGGGCCCTGTCGGGCTCTGTCGGGCTCTGTCGGGCTCTGTCGGGCTCTACTGGGCTCTGTCGGGCCCTGTCGGGCCCTGTCGGGCTCTGTCGGGCTCTGTCGGGCTCTGTCGGGCTCTACTGGGCCCTGTCGGGCTCTGTCGGGCTCTGTCGGGGCCTGTCGGGCCCTGTCGGGCTCTGTCGGGCTCTGTCGGGCTCTACTGGGCCCTGTCGGGCTCTGTCGGGCTCTGTCGGGCCCTGTCGGGCCCTGTCGGGCCCTGTCGGGCTCTGTCGGGCTCTGTCGGGCTCTGTCGGGCTCTACTGGGCCCTGTCGGGCTCTGTCGGGCTCTGACGGGCTCTGTCAGGCTCTGTCGGGCTCTACTGGGCCCTGTCGGGCTCTGTCGGGCCCTGTTGGGCCCTGTCGGGCCCTGTCGGGCTCTGTCGGGCTCTGTCGGGCACTGTCGGGTTCTACTGGGCCCTGTCGGGCCCTGTCGGGCCCTGTCGGGCTCTGTCGGGCTCTACTGGGCCCTGTCGGGCCCTGTCGGTCTCTACTGGGCTCTGTCGGGCTCTGTCGGGCTCTGTCGGGCTCTGTCGGGCTCTACTGGGCTCTGTCGGGCTCTGTTGGGCTCTGTCGGGCTCTGTCGGGATTTACTGGGCCCTGTCGGGCCCTGTCGGGCCCTGTCGGGCTCTGTCGGGCTCTGTCGGGCTCTACTGGGCTCTGTCGGGCTCTGTCGGGCTCTGTCGGGCTCTGTCGGGCTCTACTGGGCTCTGTCGGGTTCTGTCGGGCCCTGTCGGGCTCTGTCGGGCTCTGTCGGGCTCTGTCGGGCCCTGTCGGGCTCTGTCGGGCCCTGTCGGGCCCTGTCGGGCCCTGCCGGGCCCTGTCGGGCTCTGTCGGGCTCTGTCGGGCTACGTCGGGCTATGTCGGGCTCTGTCGGGCCCTGTCGGGCTCTGTCGGGCCCTGTCGGGCTCTGTCGGGCTCTGTCGGGCTCTGTCGGGCTCTACTGGGCCCTGTCGGGCTCTGTCGGGCTCTGTCGGGCCCTGTCGGGCCTTGTCGGGCTCTGTCGGGCTCTGTCGGGCTCTGTCGGGCTCTACTGGGCCCTGTCGGGCCCTGTCGGGCTCTGTCGGGCTCTGTCGGGCTCTGTCGGGCTCTGTCGGGCTCTACTGGGCCCTGTCGGGCTCTGTCGGGCTCTGTCTGGATCTGTCGGGCTCTGTCGGGATCTACTGGACCCTGTCGGGCCCTGTCGGGCTCTGTCGGGCTCTACTGGGCCCTGTCGGGCTCTGTCGGGCTCTGTCGGGCCCTGTCGGGCCCTGTCGGGCTCTGTCGGGCTCTGTCGGGCTCTGGGGGGTTCTGTCGGGCTCTGTCGGGCTCTGTCGGGCTCTGTCGGGCTCTGTCGGGCTCTACTGGGCCCTGTCGGGCCCTGTCGGGCTCTGTCGGGCTCTGTCAGGCTCTGTCGAGCTCTACTGGGCTCTGTCGGGCTCTGTCGGGCTCTGTCGGGCTCTACTGGGCTCTGTCGGGCTGTGTCGGGTTCTGTCGGGCTCTGTCGGGCTCTGTCGGACTCTGGGGGGTTCTGTCGGGCTCTGTCGGGCTCTGTCGGGCTCTACTGGGCCCTGTCGGGCCCTTTCGGGCCCTGTCGGGCTCTGTCGGGCTCTGTCGGGCTCTACTGGGCCCTGTCGGGCTCTGTCGGGCTCTGTCGGGCTCTGTCGGGCTCTACTGGGCTCTGTCGGGCCCTGTCAGGCTCTG
The DNA here is from genome assembly GCF_036013445.1 of Caloenas nicobarica. NCBI lineage: Eukaryota > Metazoa > Chordata > Aves > Columbiformes > Columbidae > Caloenas > Caloenas nicobarica. The sequence goes on from NW_027017052.1 coordinate 15,611, forward strand.
TCGGGCTCTGTCGGGCTCTGTCGGGCTCTACTGGGCTCTGTCGGGCCCTGTCGGGCTCTGTCGGGCCCTGTCGGGCCCTGTCGGGCTCTGTCGGGCTCTGTCGGGCTCTGTCGGGCTCTACCGGGCTCTGTCGGGCTCTACTGGGCTCTACTGGGCCCTGTCGGGCTCTGTCGGGCTCTGTCGGGCTCTGTCGGGCTCTACTGGGCTCTGTCGGGCCCTGTCGGGCCCTGTCGGTCTCTGTCGGGCACTGTCGGGCTCTGTCGTGCTCTGTCGGGCTCTACTGGGCTCTGTCGGGCTCTGTCGGGCTCTTTCGGGCTCTGTCGGGCTCTGTCGGGCACTTTCGGGCCCTGGCGGGCTCTGTCGGGCTCTGTCGGGCTCTACTGGGCTCTACTGGGCTCTGTCGGGCCCTGTCGGGCCCTGTCGGGCTCTACTGGGCTCTGTCGGGCTCTGTCGGGCTCTGTCGGGTTCTGTCGGGCTCTGTCGGGCTCTGTCGGGCTCTGTCGGGTTCTGTCGGGCTCTGTCGGGCCCTGTCGGGCTCTGTCGGGCCCTGTCGGGCCCTGTCGGGCTCTGTCGGGCCCTGTCGGGATCTGTCGGGCTCTGTCGGGCTCTGTCGGGCTCTGTCGGGCTCTGTCGGGCTCTGTCGGGCCCTGTCGGGCTCTGTCGGGCTCTGTCGGGCTCTGTCGGGCTCTACTGGGCCCTGTCGGGCTCTGTCGGGCCCTGTCGGGCTCTGTCGGGCTCTGTCGGGCTCTGTCGGGCTCTGTCGGGCTCTACTGGGCCCTATCGGGCCCTGTCGGGCTCTGTCGGGCTCTGTCGGGCTCTACTGGGCCCTGTCGGGCCCTGTCGGGCTCTGTCGGGCCCTGTCGGGCCCTGTCGGGCCCTGTCGGGCTCTGTCGGGCTCTGTCGGTCTCTGTCGGGCTCTACTGGGCCCTGTCGGGCCCTGTCGGGCTCTGTCGGGCCCTGTCGGGCCCTGTCGGGCTCTGTCGGGCTCTACTGGGCGCTGTCGGGCTCTGTCGGGCTCTGTCGGGCTCTGTCGGGCTCTACTGGGCCCTGTCGGGCTCTGTCGGGCCCTGTCGGGCTCTGTCGGGCTCTGTCGGGCTCTGTCGGGCTCTGTCGGGCTCTACTGGGCCCTGTCGGGCCCTGTCGGGCTCTGTCGGGCTCTGTCGGGCTCTGTCGGGCTCTGTCGGGCTCTACTGGGCCCTGTCGGGCCCTGTCGGGCCCTGTCGGGCTCTGTCGGGCTCTGTCGGGCTCAACTGGGCTCTACTGGGCCCTGTCGGGCCCTGTCGGGCTCTGTCGGGCTCTGTCGGGCCCTGTCGGGCTCTGTCTGGCTCTGTCGGGCTCTGTTGGGCTCTGTCGGGCTCTACTGGGCCCTGTCGGGCTCTGTCGGGCCCTGTCAGGCTCTGTCGGGCTCTGTCGGGCTCTGTCGGGCTCTACTGGGCTCTGTCGGGCTCTGTCGGGCCCTGTCGGGCCCTGTCGGGCTCTGTCGGGCTCTGTCGGGCTCTGTCGGGCTCTGTCGGGCTCTACTGGGCTCTGTCGGGCTCTACTGGGCTCTACTGGGCCCTGTCGGGCTCTGTCGGGCTCTGTCGGGCTCTGTCGGGCTCTGTCGGGCTCTACTGGGCTCTGTCGGGCTCTGTCGGGCCCTGTCGGGCTCTGTCGGGCTCTGTCGGGCTCTACTGGGCCCTGTCGGGCTCTGTCGGGCTCTGTCGGGCCCTGTCGGGCCCTGTCGGGCTCTGTCGGGCTCTGTCGGGCTCTACTGGGCCCTGTCGGGCTCTGTCGGGCTCTGTCGGGCCCTGTCGGGCCCTGTCGGGCTCTGTCGGGCCCTGTCGGGCCCTGTCGGGCTCTGTCGGGCTCTGTCGGGCTCTGTCGGGCTCTACTGGGCCCTGTCGGGCTCTGTCGGGCTCTGACGGGCTCTGTCAGGCTCTGTCGGGCTCTACTGGGCCCTGTCGGGCTCTGTCGGGCCCTGTTGGGCCCTGTCGGGCCCTGTCGGGCTCTGTCGGGCTCTGTCGGGCACTGTCGGGCTCTACTGGGCCCTGTCGGGCCCTGTCGGGCCCTGTCGGGCTCTGTCGGGCTCTACTGGGCCCTGTCGGGCCCTCTCGGTCTCTACTGGGCTCTGTCGGGCTCTGTCGGGCTCTGTCGGGCTCTGTCGGGCTCTACTGGGCTCTGTCGGGCTCTGTTGGGCTCTGTCGGGCTCTGTCGGGATTTACTGGGCCCTGTCGGGCCCTGTCGGGCTCTGTCGGGCTCTGTCGGGCTCTACTGGGCTCTGTCGGGCTCTGTCGGGCTCTGTCGGGCTCTGTCGGGCTCTGTCGGGGTCTACTGGGCTCTGTCGGGTTCTGTCGGGCCCTGTCGGGCTCTGTCGGGCTCTGTCGGGCTCTGTCGGGCCCTGTCGGGCTCTGTCGGGCCCTGTCGGGCCCTGTCGGGCACTGTCGGGCCCTGTCGGGCTCTGTCGGGCTCTGTCGGGCTACGTCGGGCTATGTCGGGCCCTGTCGGGCCCTGTCGGGCTTTGTCGGGCCCTGTCGGGCTCTGTCGGGCTCTGTCGGGCTCTGTCGGGCTCTACTGGGCCCTGTCGGGCTCTGTCGGGCTCTGTCGGGCCCTGTCGGGCCCTGTCGGGCTCTGTCGGGCTCTGTCGGGCTCTGTCGGGCTCTACTGGGCCCTGTTGGGCCCTGTCGGGCTCTGTCGGGCTCTGTCGGGCTCTACTGGGCCCTGTCGGGCTCTGTCGGGCTCTGTCTGGATCTGTCGGGCTCTGTCGGGATCTACTGGACCCTGTCGGGCCCTGTCGGGCTCTGTCGGGCTCTACTGGGCCCTGTCGGGCTCTGTCGGGCTCTGTCGGGCCCTGTCGGGCCCTGTCGGGCTCTGTCGGGCTCTGTCGGGCTCTGTCGGGTTCTGTCGGGCTCTGTCGGGCTCTGTCGGGCTCTGTCGGGCTCTGTCGGGCTCTACTGGGCCCTGTCGGGCCCTGTCGGGCTCTGTCGGGCTCTGTCAGGCTCTGTCGAGCTCTACTGGGCCCTGTCGGGCTCTGTCGGGCTCTGTCGGGCTCTGTCGGGCTCTACTGGGCTCTGTCGGGCTGTGTCGGGTTCTGTCGGGCTCTGTCGGGCTCTGTCGGGCTCTACTGGGCCCTGTCGGGCTCTGTCGGGCTCTGTCGGGCTCTGTCGGGCTCTACTGGGCTCTGTCGGGCTCTGTCGGGTTCTGTCGGGCTCTGTCGGGCTCTGTCGGGCTCTACTGGGCTCTGTCGGGCTCTGCCGGGCCCTGTCGGGCTCTGTCGGGCTCTGTCGGGCTCTGTCGGGCCCTGTCGGGCTCTGTCGGGCTCTACTGGGCCCTGTCGGGCCATGTCGGGCTCTGTCGGGCTCTGTCGGGCTCTGTCGGGCCCTGTCGGGCTCTGTCGGGCCCTGTCGGGCTCTGTCGGGCTCTGTCGGGCTCTACTGGGCGCTGTCGGGCTCTGTCGGGCTCTGTCGGGCTCTGTCGGGCTCTACTGGGCCCTGTCGGGCTCTGTCGGGCCCTGTCGGGCCCTGTCGGGCTCTGTCGGGCTCTGTCGGGCTCTGTCGGGCTCTACTGGGCCCTATCGGGCTCTGTCGGGCTCTGTCGGGCTCTGTCGGGCTCTACTGGGCCCTGTCGGGCCCTGTCGGGCCCTGTCGGGCCCTGTCGGGCTCTGTCGGGCTCTGTCGGGCTCTGTCGGGCTCTACTGGGCCCTGTCGGGCCCTGTCGGGCCCTGTCGGGCCCTGTCGGGCTCTGTCGGGCTCTGTCGGGCTCTACTGGGCGCTGTCGGGCTCTGTCGGGCTCTGTCGGGCTCTGTCGGGCTCTACTGGGCCCTGTCGGGCTCTGTCGGGCCCTGTCGGGCCCTGTCGGGCTCTGTCGGGCTCTGTCGGGCTCTGTCGGGCTCTACTGGGCCCTGTCGGGCCCTGTCGGGCTCTGTCGGGCTCTGTCGGGCTCTGTCGGGCTCTACTGGGCCCTGTCGGGCCCTGTCGGGCCCTGTCGGGCTCTGTCGGGCTCTGTCGGGCTCAACTGGGCTCTACTGGGCCCTGTCGGGCCCTGTCGGGCTCTGTCGGGCTCTGTCGGGCCCTGTCGGGCTCTGTCGGGCTCTGTCGGGCTCTGTTGGGCTCTGTCGGGCTCTGTCGGGCTCTGTCGGGCTCTGTCGGGCCCTGTCAGGCTCTGTCGGGCTCTGTCGGGCTCTGTCGGGCTCTACTGGGCTCTGTCGGGCTCTGTCGGGCCCTGTCGGGCCCTGTCGGGCTCTGTCGGGCTCTGTCGGGCTCTGTCGGGCTCTGTCGGGCTCTACTGGGCTCTGTCGGGCTCTACTGGGCTCTACTGGGCCCTGTCGGGCTCTGTCGGGCTCTGTCGGGCTCTACTGGGCTCTGTCGGGCTCTGTCGGGCCCTGTCGGGCTCTGTCGGGCTCTGTCGGGCTCTGTCGGGCTCTACTGGGCCCTGTCGGGCTCTGTCGGGCTCTGTCGGGCCCTGTCGGGCCCTGTCGGGCTCTGTCGGGCTCTGTCGGGCTCTGTCGGGCTCTACTGGGCCCTGTCGGGCTCTGTCGGGCTCTGTCGGGCCCTGTCGGGCCCTGTCGGGCTCTGTCGGGCCCTGTCGGGCCCTGTCGGGCTCTGTCGGGCTCTGTCGGGCTCTGTCGGGCTCTACTGGGCCCTGTCGGGCTCTGTTGGGCTCTGTCAGGCTCTGTCGGGCTCTACTGGGCCCTGTCGGGCTCTGTCGGGCCCTGTTGGGCCCTGTCGGGCCCTGTCGGGCTCTGTCGGGCTCTGTCGGGCACTGTCGGGCTCTACTGGGCCCTGTCGGGCCCTGTCGGGCCCTGTCGGGCTCTGTCGGGCTCTACTGGGCCCTGTCGGGCCCTGTCGGTCTCTACTGTGCTCTGTCGGGCTCTGTCGGGCTCTGTCGGGCTCTGTTGGGCTCTGTCGGGCTCTGTCGGGATTTACTGGGCCCTGTCGGGCCCTGTCGGGCCCTGTCGGGCTCTGTCGGGCTCTGTCGGGCTCTACTGGGCTCTGTCGGGCTCTGTCGGGCTCTGTCGGGCTCTGTCGGGCTCTACTGGGCTCTGTCGGTTTCTGTCGGGCCCTGTCGGGCTCTGTCGGGCTCTGTCGGGCTCTGTCGGGCCCTGTCGGGCCCTGTCAGGCCCTGTCGGGCTCTGTCGGGCCCTGTCGGGCCCTGTCGGGCTCTGTCGGGCTCTGTCGGGCTACGTCGGGCTATGTCGGGCTCTGTCGGGCCCTGTCGGGCTCTGTCGGGCCCTGTCGGGCTCTGTCGGGCTCTGTCGGGCTCTGTCGGGCTCTACTGGGCCCTGTCGGGCTCTGTCGGGCTCTGTCGGGCCCTGTCGGGCCCTGTCGGGCTCTGTCGGGCTCTGTCGGGCTCTACTGGGCCCTGTCGGGCCCTGTCGGGCTCTGTCGGGCTCTGTCGGGCTCTGTCGGGCTCTACTGGGCCCTGTCGGGCTCTGTCGGGCTCTGTCTGGATCTGTCGGGCTCTGTCGGGATCTACTGGACCCTGTCGGGCCCTGTCGGGCTCTGTCGGGCTCTACTGGGCCCTGTCGGGCTCTGTCGGGCTCTGTCGGGCCCTGTCGGGCCCTGTCGGGCTCTGTCGGGCTCTGTCGGGCTCTGGGGGGTTCTGTCGGGCTCTGTCGGGCTCTGTCGGGCTCTGTCGGGCTCTGTCGGGCTCTACTGGGCCCTGTCGGGCCCTGTCGGGCTCTGTCGGGCTCTGTCAGGCTCTGTCGAGCTCTACTGGGCCCTGTCGGGCTCTGTCGGGCTCTGTCGGGCTCTACTGGGCTCTGTCGGGCTGTGTCGGGTTCTGTCGGGCTCTGTCGGGCTCTGTCGGACTCTGGGGGGTTCTGTCGGGCTCTGTCGGGCTCTGTCGGGCTCTACTGGGCCCTGTCGGGCCCTTTCGGGCCCTGTCGGGCTCTGTCGGGCTCTGTCGGGCTCTGTCGGGCTCTACTGGGCCCTGTCGGGCTCTGTCGGGCTCTGTCGGGCTCTGTCGGGCTCTACTGGGCTCTGTCGGGCTCTGTCGGGCTCTGTCGGGCTCTGTCGGGCTCTGTCGGGCTCTACTGGGCTCTGTCGGGCTCTGCCGGGCCCTGTCGGGCTCTGTCGGGCTCTGTCGGGCTCTGTCGGGCCCTGTCGGGCTCTGTCGGGCTCTACTGGGCCCTGTCGGGCCCTGTCGGGCTCTGTCGGGCTCTGTCGGGCTCTGTCGGGCCCTGTCGGGCTCTGTCGGGCCATGTCGGGCTCTGTCGGGCTCTGTCGGGCTCTACTGGGCGCTGTCGGGCTCTGTCGGGCTCTGTCGGGCTCTGTCGGGCTCTACTGGGCCCTGTCGGGCTCTGTCGGGCCCTGTCGGGCCCTGTCGGGCCCTGTCGGGCTCTGTCGGGCTCTGTCGGGCTCTGTCGGGCTCTACTGGGCCCTGTCGGGCCCTGTCGGGCTCTGTCGGGCTCTGTCGGGCTCTGTCGGGCTCTACTGGGCCCTGTCGGGCCCTGTCGAGCCCTGTCGGGCTCTGTCGGGCTCTGTCGGGCTCAACTGGGCTCTACTGGGCTCTGTCGGGCTCTGTCGGGCTCTGTCGGGCTCTGTCGGGCCCTGTCGGGCTATGTCGGGCTCTGTCGGTCTCTGTTGGGCTCTGTCGGGCTCTACTGGGCTCTGTCGGGCTCTGTCGGGCACTTTCGGGCCCTGTTGGGCTCTGTCGGGCTCTGTCGGGCTCTACTGGGCTCTGTCGGGCTCTGTCGGGCCCTGTCGGGCCCTGTCGGGCCCTGTCGGGCTCTGTCGGGCTCTACTGGGCTCTGTCGGGCTCTGTCGGGCCCTGTCGGGCTCTGTCGGGCTCTGTCGGGCACTTTCGGGCCCTGTCGGGCTCTGTCGGGCTCTACTGGGCTCTACTGGGCTCTGTCGGGCTCTGTCGGGCCCTGTCGGGCCCTGTCGGGCCCTTTCGGGCTCTGTCGGGATCTACTGGGCTCTGTCGGGCTCTGTCGGGCTCTGTCGGGCCCTGTCGGGCTCTGTCGGGCTCTGTCGGGCCCTGTCGGGCTCTGTCGGGCCCTGTCGGGCTCTGTCGGGCTCTGTCGGGCTCTACTGGTCTCTACTGGGCTCTGTCGGGCCCTGTCGGGCCCTGTCGGGCCCTGTCGGACCCTGTCGGGCTCTGTCGGGGTCTGTCGGGCCCTGTCGGGCTCTGTCGGGTTCTGTCGGGCTCTGTCAGGCTCTGTCGGGCTCTACTGGGCTCTACTGGGCTCTGTCGGGCTCTGTCGGCCTCTACTGGGCCCTGTCGGGCCCTGTCGGGCCCTGTCGGGCTCTACTGGGCTCTGTCGGGCTCTGTCGGGCTCTGTCGGGGTCTGTCGGGCTCTACTGGGCTCTGTCAGGCTCTGTCGGGTTCTGTCGGGCTCTGTCGGGCTCTACTGGGCCCTGTCGGGCTCTGTCGGGCTCTGTCGGGCCCTGTCGGGCCCTGTCGAGCTCTACTGGGCTCTGTCGGGCTCTGTCGGGCTCTGTCGGGCTCTACTGGGCCCTGTCGGGCCCTGTCGGGCCCTGTCGGGCTCTGTCGGGCTCTGTCGGGCTCTACTGGGCTCTGTCGGGCTCTGTCGGGCTCTGTCGGGCTCTACTGGGCTCTGTCGGGTTCTGTCGGGCCCTGTCGGGCTCTGTCGGGCTCTGTCGGGCTCTGTCGGGCCATGTCGGGCCCTGTCGGGCTCTGTCGGGCCCTGTCGGGCCCTGTTGGGCTTTGTCGGGCCCTGTCGGGCTCTGTCGGGCCCTGTCGGGCTCTGTCGGGCCCTGTCGGGCTCTGTCGGGCTCTGTCAGGCTCTGTCGGGCTCTACTGGGCCCTGTCGGGCTCTGTCGGGCTCTGTCGGGCTCTGTCGGGCCCTGTCGGGCTCTGTCGGGCTCTGTCGGGCTCTGTCGGGCTCTGTCGGGCTCTGTCGGGCTCTGTCGGGCTCTACTGGGCTCTGTCGGGCCCTGTCGGTCTCTGTCGGGCTCTGTCGGGCTCTGTCGGGCGCTGTCGGGCTCTGTCGGGCGCTGTCGGGCTCTGTCGGGCTCTACTGGGCCCTGTCGGGTTCTGTCGGGCTCTGTCGGGCCCTGTCGGGCCCTGTCGGGCTCTGTCGGGCTCTGTCGGGCTCTACTGGGCCCTGTCGGGCCCTGTCGGGCTCTGTCGGGCTCTGTCGGGCTCTACTGGGCCCTGTCGGGCCCTGTCGGCCCCTGTCGGGCTCTGTCGGGCTCTGTCGGGCTCAACTGGGCTCTACTGGGCTCTGTCGGGCTCTGTCGGGCTCTGTCGGGCCCTGTCGGGCCCTGTCGGGCTCTGTCGGGCTCTGTCGGGCTCTGTTGGGCTCTGTCGGGCTCTACTGGGCTCTGTCGGGCTCTGTCGGGCCCTGTCAGGCTCTGTCGGGCTCTGTCGGGCTCTGTCGGGCTCTACTGGGCTCTGTCGGGCCCTGTCGGGCTCTGTCGGGCCCTGTCGGGCCCTGTCGGGCTCTGTCGGGCTCTGTCGGGCTCTGTCGGGCTCTACCGGGCTCTGTCGGGCTCTACTGGGCTCTACTGGGCCCTGTCGGGCTCTGTCGGGCTCTGTCGGGCTCTGTCGGGCTCTACTGGGCTCTGTCGGGCCCTGTCGGGCCCTGTCGGTCTCTGTCGGGCTCTGTCGGGCTCTGTCGTGCTCTGTCGGGCTCTACTGGGCTCTGTCGGGCTCTGTCGGGCTCTTTCGGGCTCTGTCGGGCTCTGTCGGGCACTTTCGGGCCCTGGCGGGCTCTGTCGGGCTCTGTCGGGCTCTACTGGGCTCTACTGGGCTCTGTCGGGCCCTGTCGGGCCCTGTCGGGCTCTACTGGGCTCTGTCGGGCTCTGTCGGGCTCTGTCGGGCTCTGTCGGGCTCTACTGGGCTCTGTCAGGCTCTGTCGGGTTCTGTCGGGCTCTGTCGGGCTCTGTCGGGCTCTACTGGGCCCTGTCGGGCTCTGTCGGGCTCTGTCGGGCCCTGTCGGGCCCTGTCGAGCTCTACTGGGCTCTGTCGGGCTCTGTCGGGCTCTGTCGGGCTCTACTGGGCCCTGTCGGGCCCTGTCGGGCCCTGTCGGGCTCTGTCGGGCTCTGTCGGGCTCTACTGGGCTCTGTCGGGCTCTGTCGGGCTCTGTCGGGCTCTACTGGGCTCTGTCGGGTTCTGTCGGGCCCTGTCGGGCTCTGTCGGGCTCTGTCGGGCTCTGTCGGGCCATGTCGGGCCCTGTCGGGCTCTGTCGGGCCCTGTCGGGCCCTGTTGGGCTTTGTCGGGCCCTGTCGGGCTCTGTCGGGCCCTGTCGGGCTCTCTCGGGCCCTGTCGGGCTCTGTCGGGCTCTGTCGGGCTCTGTCGGGCTCTACTGGGCCCTGTCGGGCTCTGTCGGGCTCTGTCGGGCCCTGTCGGGCTCTGTCGGGCTCTGTCGGGCTCTGTCGGGCCCTGTCGGGCTCTGTCGGGCTCTGTCGGGCTCTGTCGGGCTCTACTGGGCTCTGTCGGGCCCTGTCGGTCTCTGTCGGGCTCTGTCGGGCTCTGTCGGGCGCTGTCGGGCTCTGTCGGGCGCTGTCGGGCTCTGTCGGGCTCTACTGGGCCCTGTCGGGTTCTGTCGGGCTCTGTCGGGCCCTGTCGGGCCCTGTCGGGCTCTGTCGGGCTCTGTCGGGCTCTGTCGGGCTCTACTGGGCCCTGTCGGGCCCTGTCGGGCTCTGTCGGGCTCTACTGGGCCCTGTCGGGCCCTGTCGGCCCCTGTCGGGCTCTGTCGGGCTCTGTCGGGCTCAACTGGGCTCTACTGGGCTCTGTCGGGCCCTGTCGGGCTCTGTCGGGCCCTGTCGGGCCCTGTCGGGATCTGTCGGGCTCTGTCGGGCTCTGTTGGGCTCTGTCGGGCTCTACTGGGCTCTGTCGGGCTCTGTCGGGCCCTGTCAGGCTCTGTCGGGCTCTGTCGGGCTCTGTCGGGCTCTACTGGGCTCTGTCGGGCCCTGTCGGGCTCTGTCGGGCCCTGTCGGGCCCTGTCGGGCTCTGTCGGGCTCTGTCGGGCTCTGTCGGGCTCTACCGGGCTCTGTCGGGCTCTACTGGGCTCTACTGGGCCCTGTCGGGCTCTGTCGGGCTCTGTCGGGCTCTGTCGGGCTCTACTGGGCTCTGTCGGGCCCTGTCGGGCCCTGTCGGTCTCTGTCGGGCTCTGTCGGGCTCTGTCGTGCTCTGTCGGGCTCTACTGGGCTCTGTCGGGCTCTGTCGGGCTCTTTCGGGCTCTGTCGGGCTCTGTCGGGCACTTTCGGGCCCTGGCGGGCTCTGTCGGGCTCTGTCGGGCTCTACTGGGCTCTACTGGGCTCTGTCGGGCCCTGTCGGGCCCTGTCGGGCTCTACTGGGCTCTGTCGGGCTCTGTCGGGCTCTGTCGGGCTCTGTCGGGTTCTGTCGGGCTCTGTCGGGCTCTGTCGGGCTCTGTCGGGTTCTGTCGGGCTCTGTCGGGCCCTGTCGGGCTCTGTCGGGCCCTGTCGGGCCCTGTCGGGCCCTGTCGGGCCCTGTCGGGATCTGTCGGGCTCTGTCGGGCTCTGTCGGGCCCTGTCGGGCTCTGTCGGGCCCTGTCGGGCTCTGTCGGGCTCTGTCGGGCTCTGTCGGGCTCTACTGGGCCCTGTCGGGCTCTGTCGGGCCCTGTCGGGCCCTGTCGGGCTCTGTCGGGCTCTGTCGGGCTCTGTCGGGTTCTACTGGGCCCTATCGGGCCCTGTCGGGCTCTGTCGGGCTCTGTCGGGCTCTGTCGGGCTCTACTGGGCCCTGTCGGGCCCTGTCGGGCCCTGTCGGGCCCTGTCGGGCCCTGTCGGGCTCTGTCGGGCTCTGTCGGGCTCTGTCGGGCTCTACTGGGCCCTGTCGGGCCCTGTCGGGCTCTGTCGGGCCCTGTCGGGCCCTGTCGGGCCCTGTCGGGCTCTGTCGGGCTCTACTGGGCGCTGTCGGGCTCTGTCGGGCTCTGTCGGGCTCTGTCGGGCTCTACTGGGCCCTGTCGGGCTCTGTCGGGCCCTGTCGGGCCCTGTCGGGCTCTGTCGGGCTCTGTCGGGCTCTGTCGGGCTCTACTGGGCCCTGTCGGGCCCTGTCGGGCTCTGTCGGGCTCTGTCGGTCTCTGTCGGGCTCTACTGGGCCCTGTCGGGCCCTGTCGGGCCCTGTCGGGCCCTGTCGGGCTCTGTCGGGCTCTGTCGGGCTCAACTGGGCTCTACTGGGCCCTGTCGGGCCCTGTCGGGATCTGTCGGGCTCTGTCGGGCCCTGTCGGGCTCTGTCGGGCTCTGTCGGGCTCTGTTGGGCTCTGTCGGGCTCTACTGGGCTCTGTCGGGCTCTGTCGGGCCCTGTCAGGCTCTGTCGGGCTCTGTCGGGCTCTGTCGGGCTCTGTCGGGCTCTACTGGGCTCTGTCGGGCCCTGTCGGGCCCTGTCGGGCCCTGTCGGGCTCTGTCGGGCTCTGTCGGGCTCTGTCGGGCTCTGTCGGGCTCTACTGGGCTCTGTCGGGCTCTACTGGGCTCTACTGGGCCCTGTCGGGCTCTGTCGGGCTCTGTCGGGCTCTGTCGGGCTCTACTGGGCTCTGTCGGGCCCTGTCGGGCCCTGTCGGGCTCTGTCGGGCTCTGTCGGGCTCTGTCGGGCTCTACTGGGCCCTGTCGGGCTCTGTCGGGCTCTGTCGGGCCCTGTCGGGCCCTGTCGGGCTCTGTCGGGCTCTGTCGGGCTCTACTGGGCCCTGTCGGGCTCTGTCGGGCTCTGTCGGGCCCTGTCGGGCCCTGTCGGGCCCTGTCGGGCTCTGTCGGGCTCTGTCGGGCTCTGTCGGGCTCTACTGGGCCCTGTCGGGCTCTGTCGGGCTCTGACGGGCTCTGTCAGGCTCTGTCGGGCTCTACTGGGCCCTGTCGGGCTCTGTCGGGCCCTGTTGGGCCCTGTCGGGCCCTGTCGGGCTCTGTCGGGCTCTGTCGGGCACTGTCGGGCTCTACTGGGCCCTGTCGGGCCCTGTCGGGCCCTGTCGGGCTCTGTCGGGCTCTACTGGGCCCTGTCGGGCCCTGTCGGTCTCTACTGGGCTCTGTCGGGCTCTGTCGGGCTCTGTCGGGCTCTGTCGGGCTCTACTGGGCTCTGTCGGGCTCTGTTGGGCTCTGTCGGGCTCTGTCGGGATTTACTGGGCCCTGTCGGGCCCTGTCGGGCCCTGTCGGGCTCTGTCGGGCTCTGTCGGGCTCTACTGGGCTCTGTCGGGCTCTGTCGGGCTCTGTCGGGCTCTGTCGGGCTCTACTGGGCTCTGTCGGGTTCTGTCGGGCCCTGTCGGGCTCTGTCGGGCTCTGTCGGGCTCTGTCGGGCCCTGTCGGGCTCTGTCGGGCCCTGTCGGGCCCTGTCGGGCTCTGTCGGGCTCTGTCGGGCTACGTCGGGCTATGTCGGGCTCTGTCGGGCCCTGTCGGGCTCTGTCGGGCCCTGTCGGGCCCTGTCGGGCTCTGTCGGGCTCTGTCGGGCTCTGTCGGGCTCTACTGGGCCCTGTCGGGCTCTGTCGGGCTCTGTCGGGCCCTGTCGGGCCCTGTCGGGCTCTGTCGGGCTCTGTCGGGCTCTGTCGGGCTCTACTGGGCCCTGTCGGGCCCTGTCGGGCTCTGTCGGGCTCTGTCGGGCTCTGTCGGGCTCTACTGGGCCCTGTCGGGCTCTGTCGGGCTCTGTCTGGATCTTTCGGGCTCTGTCGGGATCTACTGGACCCTGTCGGGCCCTGTCGGGCTCTGTCGGGCTCTACTGGGCCCTGTCGGGCCCTGTCGGGCCCTGTCGGGCTCTGTCGGGCTCTGTCGGGCTCTGGGGGGTTCTGTCGGGCTCTGTCGGGCTCTGTCGGGCTCTGTCGGGCTCTGTCGGGCTCTACTGGGCCCTGTCGGGCCCTGTCGGGCTCTGTCGGGCTCTGTCAGGCTCTGTCGAGCTCTACTGGGCTCTGTCGGGCTCTGTCGGGCTCTGTCGGGCTCTACTGGGCTCTGTCGGGCTGTGTCGGGTTCTGTCGGGCTCTGTCGGGCTCTGTCGGACTCTGGGGGGTTCTGTCGGGCTCTGTCGGGCTCTGTCGGGCTCTACTGGGCCCTGTCGGGCCCTTTCGGGCCCTGTCGGGCTCTGTCGGGCTCTGTCGGGCTCTGTCGGGCTCTACTGGGCCCTGTCGGGCTCTGTCGGGCTCTGTCGGGCTCTGTCGGGCTCTACTGGGCTCTGTCGGGCCCTGTCAGGCTCTGTCGGGCTCTGTCGGGCTCTGTCGGGCTCTACTGGGCTCTGTCGGGCCCTGTCGGGCTCTGTCGGGCCCTGTCGGGCCCTGTCGGGCTCTGTCGGGCTCTGTCGGGCTCTGTCGGGCTCTACCGGGCTCTGTCGGGCTCTACTGGGCTCTACTGGGCCCTGTCGGGCTCTGTCGGGCTCTGTCGGGCTCTGTCGGGCTCTACTGGGCTCTGTCGGGCCCTGTCGGGCCCTGTCGGTCTCTGTCGGGCTCTGTCGGGCTCTGTCGTGCTCTGTCGGGCTCTACTGGGCTCTGTCGGGCTCTGTCGGGCTCTTTCGGGCTCTGTCGGGCTCTGTCGGGCACTTTCGGGCCCTGGCGGGCTCTGTCGGGCTCTGTCGGGCTCTACTGGGCTCTACTGGGCTCTGTCGGGCCCTGTCGGGCCCTGTCGGGCTCTACTGGGCTCTGTCGGGCTCTGTCGGGCTCTGTCGGGTTCTGTCGGGCTCTGTCGGGCTCTGTCGGGCTCTGTCGGGTTCTGTCGGGCTCTGTCGGGCCCTGTCGGGCTCTGTCGGGCTCTGTCGGGCCCTGTCGGGCCCTGTCGGGCTCTGTCGGGCCCTGTCGGGATCTGTCGGGCTCTGTCGGGCTCTGTCGGGCTATGTCGGGCTCTGTCGGGCTCTGTCGGGCTCTGTCGGGCCCTGTCGGGCTCTGTCGGGCTCTGTCGGGCTCTGTCGGGCTCTACTGGGCCCTGTCGGGCTCTGTCGGGCCCTGTCGGGCCCTGTCGGGCTCTGTCGGGCTCTGTCGGGCTCTGTCGGGCTCTACTGGGCCCTATCGGGCCCTGTCGGGCTCTGTCGGGCTCTGTCGGGCTCTGTCGGGCTCTACTGGGACCTGTCGGGCCCTGTCGGGCTCTGTCGGGCCCTGTCGGGCCCTGTCGGGCCCTGTCGGGCTCTGTCGGGCTCTGTCGGGCTCTGTCGGGCTCTACTGGGCCCTGTCGGGCCCTGTCGGGCTCTGTCGGGCCCTGTCGGGCCCTGTCGGGCTCTGTCGGGCTCTACTGGGCGCTGTCGGGCTCTGTCGGGCTCTGTCGGGCTCTGTCGGGCTCTACTGGGCCCTGTCGGGCTCTGTCGGGCCCTGTCGGGCCCTGTCGGGCTCTGTCGGGCTCTGTCGGGCTCTGTCGGGCTCTGTCGGGCTCTACTGGGCCCTGTCGGGCCCTGTCGGGCTCTGTCGGGCTCTGTCGGGCTCTGTCGGGCTCTGTCGGGCTCTACTGGGCCCTGTCGGGCCCTGTCGGGCCCTGTCGGGCTCTGTCGGGCTCTGTCAGGCTCAACTGGGCTCTACTGGGCCCTGTCGGGCCCTGTCAGGCTCTGTCGGGCTCTGTCGGGCTCTGTCGGGCTCTGTCGGGCTCTGTCGGGCTCTACTGGGCTCTGTCGGGCTCTGTCGGGCCCTGTCGGGCCCTGTCGGGCTCTGTCGGGCTCTGTCGGGCTCTGTCGGGCTCTGTCGGGCTCTACTGGGCTCTGTCGGGCTCTACTGGGCTCTACTGGGCCCTGTCGGGCTCTGTCGGGCTCTGTCGGGCTCTGTCGGGCTCTACTGGGCTCTGTCGGGCCCTGTCGGGCCCTGTCGGGCTCTGTCGGGCTCTGTCGGGCTCTACTGGGCCCTGTCGGGCTCTGTCGGGCTCTGTCGGGGCCTGTCGGGCCCTGTCGGGCTCTGTCGGGCTCTGTCGGGCTCTACTGGGCCCTGTCGGGCTCTGTCGGGCTCTGTCGGGCCCTGTCGGGCCCTGTCGGGCCCTGTCGGGCCCTGTCGGGCTCTGTCGGGCTCTGTCGGGCTCTGTCGGGCTCTACTGGGCCCTGTCGGGCTCTGTCGGGCTCTGACGGGCTCTGTCAGGCTCTGTCGGGCTCTACTGGGCCCTGTCGGGCTCTGTCGGGCCCTGTTGGGCCCTGTCGGGCCCTGTCGGGCTCTGTCGGGCTCTGTCGGGCACTGTCGGGCTCTACTGGGCCCTGTCGGGCCCTGTCGGGCCCTGTCGGGCTCTGTCGGGCTCTACTGGGCCCTGTCGGGCCCTGTCGGTCTCTACTGGGCTCTGTCGGGCTCTGTCGGGCTCTGTCGGGCTCTGTCGGGCTCTACTGGGCTCTGTCGGGCTCTGTTGGGCTCTGTCGGGCTCTGTCGGGATTTACTGGGCCCTGTCGGGCCCTGTCGGGCCCTGTCGGGCTCTGTCGGGCTCTGTCGGGCTCTACTGGGCTCTGTCGGGCTCTGTCGGGCTCTGTCGGGCTCTGTCGGGCTCTACTGGGCTCTGTCGGGTTCTGTCGGGCCCTGTCGGGCTCTGTCGGGCTCTGTCGGGCCCTGTCGGGCCCTGTCGGGCTCTGTCGGGCCCTGTCGGGCCCTGTCGGGCCCTGTCGGGCCCTGTCGGGCTCTGTCGGGCTCTGTCGGGCTACGTCGGGCTCTGTCGGGCTCTGTCGGGCCCTGTCGGGCTCTGTCGGGCCCTGTCGGGCTCTGTCGGGCTCTGTCGGGCTCTGTCGGGCTCTACTGGGCCCTGTCGGGCTCTGTCGGGCTCTGTCGGGCCCTGTCGGGCCCTGTCGGGCTCTGTCGGGCTCTGTCGGGCTCTGTCGGGCTCTACTGGGCCCTGTCGGGCCCTGTCGGGCTCTGTCGGGCTCTGTCGGGCTCTGTCGGGCTCTGTCGGGCTCTACTGGGCCCTGTCGGGCTCTGTCGGGCTCTGTCTGGATCTGTCGGGCTCTGTCGGGATCTACTGGACCCTGTCGGGCCCTGTCGGGCTCTGTCGGGCTCTACTGGGCCCTGTCGGGCTCTGTCGGGCTCTGTCGGGCCCTGTCGGGCCCTGTCGGGCTCTGTCGGGCTCTGTCGGGCTCTGGGGGGTTCTGTCGGGCTCTGTCGGGCTCTGTCGGGCTCTGTCGGGCTCTGTCGGGCTCTACTGGGCCCTGTCGGGCCCTGTCGGGCTCTGTCGGGCTCTGTCAGGCTCTGTCGAGCTCTACTGGGCTCTGTCGGGCTCTGTCGGGCTCTGTCGGGCTCTACTGGGCTCTGTCGGGCTGTGTCGGGTTCTGTCGGGCTCTGTCGGGCTCTGTCGGACTCTGGGGGGTTCTGTCGGGCTCTGTCGGGCTCTGTCGGGCTCTACTGGGCCCTGTCGGGCCCTTTCGGGCCGTGTCGGGCTCTGTCGGGCTCTGTCGGGCTCTGTCGGGCTCTACTGGGCCCTGTCGGGCTCTGTCGGGCTCTGTCGGGCTCTGTCGGGCTCTACTGGGCTCTGTCGGGCCCTGTCAGGCTCTGTCGGGCTCTGTCGGGCTCTGTCGGGCTCTACTGGGCTCTGTCGGGCCCTGTCGGGCTCTGTCGGGCTCTGTCGGGCCCTGTCGGGCTCTGTCGGGCTCTGTCGGGCTCTGTCGGGCTCTACCGGGCTCTGTCGGGCTCTACTGGGCTCTACTGGGCCCTGTCGGGCTCTGTCGGGCTCTGTCGGGCTCTGTCGGGCTCTACTGGGCTCTGTCGGGCCCTGTCGGGCCCTGTCGGTCTCTGTCGGGCTCTGTCGGGCTCTGTCGTGCTCTGTCGGGCTCTGTCGGGCTCTACTGGGCCCTGTCGGGCTCTGTCGGGCCCTGTCGGGCCCTGTCGGGCTCTGTCGGGCTCTGTCGGGCTCTGTCGGGCTCTGTCGGGCTCTACTGGGCCCTGTCGGGCCCTGTCGGGCTCTGTCGGGCTCTGTCGGGCTCTGTCGGGCTCTGTCGGGCTCTACTGGGCCCTGTCGGGCCCTGTCGGGCCCTGTCGGGCTCTGTCGGGCTCTGTCGGGCTCAACTGGGCTCTACTGGGCCCTGTCGGGCCCTGTCAGGCTCTGTCGGGCTCTGTCGGGCTCTGTCGGGCTCTGTCGGGCTCTGTCGGGCTCTACTGGGCTCTGTCGGGCTCTGTCGGGCCCTGTTGGGCCCTGTCGGGCTCTGTCGGGCTCTGTCGGGCTCTGTCGGGCTCTGTCGGGCTCTACTGGGCTCTGTCGGGCTCTACTGGGCTCTACTGGGCCCTGTCGGGCTCTGTCGGGCTCTGTCGGGCTCTGTCGGGCTCTACTGGGCTCTGTCGGGCCCTGTCGGGCCCTGTCGGGCTCTGTCGGGCTCTGTCGGGCTCTGTCGGGCTCTACTGGGCCCTGTCGGGCTCTGTCGGGCTCTGTCGGGGCCTGTCGGGCCCTGTCGGGCTCTGTCGGGCTCTGTCGGGCTCTACTGGGCCCTGTCGGGCTCTGTCGGGCTCTGTCGGGCCCTGTCGGGCCCTGTCGGGCCCTGTCGGGCCCTGTCGGGCTCTGTCGGGCTCTGTCGGGCTCTGTCGGGCTCTACTGGGCCCTGTCGGGCTCTGTCGGGCTCTGACGGGCTCTGTCAGGCTCTGTCGGGCTCTACTGGGCCCTGTCGGGCTCTGTCGGGCCCTGTTGGGCCCTGTCGGGCCCTGTCGGGCTCTGTCGGGCTCTGTCGGGCACTGTCGGGCTCTACTGGGCCCTGTCGGGCCCTGTCGGGCCCTGTCGGGCTCTGTCGGGCTCTACTGGGCCCTGTCGGGCCCTGTCGGTCTCTACTGGGCTCTGTCGGGCTCTGTCGGGCTCTGTCGGGCTCTGTCGGGCTCTACTGGGCTCTGTCGGGCTCTGTTGGGCTCTGTCGGGCTCTGTCGGGATTTACTGGGCCCTGTCGGGCCCTGTCGGGCCCTGTCGGGGTCTGTCGGGCTCTGTCGGGCTCTACTGGGCTCTGTCGGGTTCTGTCGGGCTCTGTCGGGCTCTGTCGGGCTCTACTGGGCTCTGTCGGGTTCTGTCGGGCCCTGTCGGGCTCTGTCGGGCTCTGTCGGGCCCTGTCGGGCCCTGTCGGGCTCTGTCGGGCCCTGTCGGGCCCTGTCGGGCCCTGTCGGGCCCTGTCGGGCTCTGTCGGGCTCTGTCGGGCTACGTCGGGCTCTGTCGGGCTCTGTCGGGCCCTGTCGGGCTCTGTCGGGCCCTGTCGGGCTCTGTCGGGCTCTGTCGGGCTCTGTCGGGCTCTACTGGGCCCTGTCGGGCTCTGTCGGGCTCTGTCGGGCCCTGTCGGGCCCTGTCGGGCTCTGTCGGGCTCTGTCGGGCTCTGTCGGGCTCTACTGGGCCCTGTCGGGCCCTGTCGGGCTCTGTCGGGCTCTGTCGGGCTCTGTCGGGCTCTGTCGGGCTCTACTGGGCCCTGTCGGGCTCTGTCGGGCTCTGTCTGGATCTGTCGGGCTCTGTCGGGATCTACTGGACCCTGTCGGGCCCTGTCGGGCTCTGTCGGGCTCTACTGGGCCCTGTCGGGCTCTGTCGGGCTCTGTCGGGCCCTGTCGGGCCCTGTCGGGCTCTGTCGGGCTCTGTCGGGCTCTGGGGGGTTCTGTCGGGCTCTGTCGGGCTCTGTCGGGCTCTGTCGGGCTCTGTCGGGCTCTACTGGGCCCTGTCGGGCCCTGTCGGGCTCTGTCGGGCTCTGTCAGGCTCTGTCGAGCTCTACTGGGCTCTGTCGGGCTCTGTCGGGCTCTGTCGGGCTCTACTGGGCTCTGTCGGGCTGTGTCGGGTTCTGTCGGGCTCTGTCGGGCTCTGTCGGACTCTGGGGGGTTCTGTCGGGCTCTGTCGGGCTCTGTCGGGCTCTACTGGGCCCTGTCGGGCCCTTTCGGGCCGTGTCGGGCTCTGTCGGGCTCTGTCGGGCTCTGTCGGGCTCTACTGGGCCCTGTCGGGCTCTGTCGGGCTCTGTCGGGCTCTGTCGGGCTCTACTGGGCTCTGTCGGGCCCTGTCAGGCTCTGTCGGGCTCTGTCGGGCTCTGTCGGGCTCTACTGGGCTCTGTCGGGCCCTGTCGGGCTCTGTCGGGCCCTGTCGGGCCCTGTCGGGCTCTGTCGGGCTCTGTCGGGCTCTGTCGGGCTCTACCGGGCTCTGTCGGGCTCTACTGGGCTCTACTGGGCCCTGTCGGGCTCTGTCGGGCTCTGTCGGGCTCTGTCGGGCTCTACTGGGCTCTGTCGGGCCCTGTCGGGCCCTGTCGGTCTCTGTCGGGCTCTGTCGGGCTCTGTCGTGCTCTGTCGGGCTCTACTGGGCTCTGTCGGGCTCTGTCGGGCTCTTTCGGGCTCTGTCGGGCTCTGTCGGGCACTTTCGGGCCCTGGCGGGCTCTGTCGGGCTCTGTCGGGCTCTACTGGGCTCTACTGGGCTCTGTCGGGCCCTGTCGGGCCCTGTCGGGCTCTACTGGGCTCTGTCGGGCTCTGTCGGGCTCTGTCGGGTTCTGTCGGGCTCTGTCGGGCTCTGTCGGGCTCTGTCGGGTTCTGTCGGGCTCTGTCGGGCCCTGTCGGGCTCTGTCGGGCCCTGTCGGGCTATGTCGGGCTCTGTCGGGCCCTGTCGGGATCTGTCGGGCTCTGTCGGGCTCTGTCGGGCTCTGTCGGGCTCTGTCGGGCTCTGTCGGGCCCTGTCGGGCTCTGTCGGGCTCTGTCGGGCTCTGTCGGGCTCTACTGGGCCCTGTCGGGCTCTGTCGGGCCCTGTCGGGCCCTGTCGGGCTCTGTCGGGCTCTGTCGGGCTCTGTCGGGCTCTACTGGGCCCTATCGGGCCCTGTCGGGCCCTGTCGGGCTCTGTCGGGCTCTGTCGGGCTCTGTCGGGCTCTACTGGGCCCTATCGGGCCCTGTCGGGCTCTGTCGGGCCCTGTCGGGCTCTGTCGGGCCCTGTCGGGCCCTGTCGGGCCCTGTCGGGCTCTGTCGGGCTCTGTCGGGCTCTGTCGGGCTCTACTGGGCCCTGTCGGGCCCTGTCGGGCTCTGTCGGGCCCTGTCGGGCCCTGTCGGGCTCTGTCGGGCTCTACTGGGCGCTGTCGGGCTCTGTCGGGCTCTGTCGGGCTCTGTCGGGCTCTACTGGGCCCTGTCGGGCTCTGTCGGGCCCTGTCGGGCCCTGTCGGGCTCTGTCGGGCTCTGTCGGGCTCTGTCGGGCTCTGTCGGGCTCTACTGGGCCCTGTCGGGCCCTGTCGGGCTCTGTCGGGCTCTGTCGGGCTCTGTCGGGCTCTGTCGGGCTCTACTGGGCCCTGTCGGGCCCTGTCGGGCCCTGTCGGGCTCTGTCGGGCTCAACTGGGCTCTACTGGGCCCTGTCGGGCCCTGTCAGGCTCTGTCGGGCTCTGTCGGGCTCTGTCGGGCTCTGTCGGGCTCTGTCGGGCTCTACTGGGCTCTGTCGGGCTCTGTCGGGCCCTGTCGGGCCCTGTCGGGCTCTGTCGGGCTCTGTCGGGCTCTGTCGGGCTCTGTCGGGCTCTACTGGGCTCTGTCGGGCTCTACTGGGCTCTACTGGGCCCTGTCGGGCTCTGTCGGGCTCTGTCGGGCTCTGTCGGGCTCTACTGGGCTCTGTCGGGCCCTGTCGGGCCCTGTCGGGCTCTGTCGGGCTCTGTCGGGCTCTGTCGGGCTCTACTGGGCCCTGTCGGGCTCTGTCGGGCTCTGTCGGGGCCTGTCGGGCCCTGTCGGGCTCTGTCGGGCTCTGTCGGGCTCTACTGGGCCCTGTCGGGCTCTGTCGGGCTCTGTCGGGCCCTGTCGGGCCCTGTCGGGCCCTGTCGGGCCCTGTCGGGCTCTGTCGGGCTCTGTCGGGCTCTGTCGGGCTCTACTGGGCCCTGTCGGGCTCTGTCGGGCTCTGACGGGCTCTGTCAGGCTCTGTCGGGCTCTACTGGGCCCTGTCGGGCTCTGTCGGGCCCTGTTGGGCCCTGTCGGGCCCTGTCGGGCTCTGTCGGGCTCTGTCGGGCACTGTCGGGCTCTACTGGGCCCTGTCGGGCCCTGTCGGGCCCTGTCGGGCTCTGTCGGGCTCTACTGGGCCCTGTCGGGCTCTGTCGGGCTCTGTCGGGCTCTGTCGGGCTCTACTGGGCTCTGTCGGGCTCTGTTGGGCTCTGTCGGGCTCTGTCGGGATTTACTGGGCCCTGTCGGGCCCTGTCGGGCCCTGTCGGGCTCTGTCGGGCTCTGTCGGGCTCTACTGGGCTCTGTCGGGCTCTGTCGGGCTCTGTCGGGCTCTGTCGGGCTCTACTGGGCTCTGTCGGGTTCTGTCGGGCCCTGTCGGGCTCTGTCGGGCTCTGTCGGGCTCTGTCGGGCCCTGTCGGGCTCTGTCGGGCCCTGTCGGGCCCTGTCGGGCCCTGTCGGGCCCTGTCGGGCTCTGTCGGGCTCTGTCGGGCTACGTCGGGCTATGTCGGGCTCTGTCGGGCCCTGTCGGGCTCTGTCGGGCCCTGTCGGGCTCTGTCGGGCTCTGTCGGGCTCTGTCGGGCTCTACTGGGCCCTGTCGGGCTCTGTCGGGCTCTGTCGGGCCCTGTCGGGCCTTGTCGGGCTCTGTCGGGCTCTGTCGGGCTCTGTCGGGCTCTACTGGGCCCTGTCGGGCCCTGTCGGGCTCTGTCGGGCTCTGTCGGGCTCTGTCGGGCTCTGTCGGGCTCTACTGGGCCCTGTCGGGCTCTGTCGGGCTCTGTCTGGATCTGTCGGGCTCTGTCGGGATCTACTGGACCCTGTCGGGCCCTGTCGGGCTCTGTCGGGCTCTACTGGGCCCTGTCGGGCTCTGTCGGGCTCTGTCGGGCCCTGTCGGGCCCTGTCGGGCTCTGTCGGGCTCTGTCGGGCTCTGGGGGGTTCTGTCGGGCTCTGTCGGGCTCTGTCGGGCTCTGTCGGGCTCTGTCGGGCTCTAGTGGGCCCTGTCGGGCCCTGTCGGGCTCTGTCGGGCTCTGTCAGGCTCTGTCGAGCTCTACTGGGCTCTGTCGGGCTCTGTCGGGCTCTGTCGGGCTCTACTGGGCTCTGTCGGGCTGTGTCGGGTTCTGTCGGGCTCTGTCGGGCTCTGTCGGACTCTGGGGGGTTCTGTCGGGCTCTGTCGGGCTCTGTCGGGCTCTACTGGGCCCTGTCGGGCCCTTTCGGGCCCTGTCGGGCTCTGTCGGGCTCTGTCGGGCTCTACTGGGCCCTGTCGGGCTCTGTCGGGCTCTGTCGGGCTCTGTCGGGCTCTACTGGGCTCTGTCGGGCCCTGTCAGGCTCTGTCGGGCTCTGTCGGGCTCTGTCGGGCTCTACTGGGCTCTGTCGGGCCCTGTCGGGCTCTGTCGGGCCCTGTCGGGCCCTGTCGGGCTCTGTCGGGCTCTGTCGGGCTCTGTCGGGCTCTACCGGGCTCTGTCGGGCTCTACTGGGCTCTACTGGGCCCTGTCGGGCTCTGTCGGGCTCTGTCGGGCTCTGTCGGGCTCTACTGGGCTCTGTCGGGCCCTGTCGGGCCCTGTCGGTCTCTGTCGGGCACTGTCGGGCTCTGTCGTGCTCTGTCGGGCTCTACTGGGCTCTGTCGGGCTCTGTCGGGCTCTTTCGGGCTCTGTCGGGCTCTGTCGGGCACTTTCGGGCCCTGGCGGGCTCTGTCGGGCTCTGTCGGGCTCTACTGGGCTCTACTGGGCTCTGTCGGGCCCTGTCGGGCCCTGTCGGGCTCTACTGGGCTCTGTCGGGCTCTGTCGGGCTCTGTCGGGTTCTGTCGGGCTCTGTCGGGCTCTGTCGGGCTCTGTCGGGTTCTGTCGGGCTCTGTCGGGCCCTGTCGGGCTCTGTCGGGCCCTGTCGGGCCCTGTCGGGCCCTGTCGGGCCCTGTCGGGATCTGTCGGGCTCTGTCGGGCTCTGTCGGGCTCTGTCGGGCTCTGTCGGGCCCTGTCGGGCTCTGTCGGGCTCTGTCGGGCTCTGTCGGGCTCTACTGGGCCCTGTCGGGCTCTGTCGGGCCCTGTCGGGCCCTGTCGGGCTCTGTCGGGCTCTGTCGGGCTCTGTCGGGCTCTACTGGGCCCTATCGGGCCCTGTCGGGCTCTGTCGGGCTCTGTCGGGCTCTACTGGGCCCTGTCGGGCCCTGTCGGGCTCTGTCGGGCCCTGTCGGGCCCTGTCGGGCCCTGTCGGGCTCTGTCGGGCTCTGTCGGTCTCTGTCGGGCTCTACTGGGCCCTGTCGGGCCCTGTCGGGCTCTGTCGGGCCCTGTCGGGCCCTGTCGGGCTCTGTCGGGCTCTACTGGGCGCTGTCGGGCTCTGTCGGGCTCTGTCGGGCTCTGTCGGGCTCTACTGGGCCCTGTCGGGCTCTGTCGGGCCCTGTCGGGCTCTGTCGGGCTCTGTCGGGCTCTGTCGGGCTCTGTCGGGCTCTACTGGGCCCTGTCGGGCCCTGTCGGGCTCTGTCGGGCTCTGTCGGGCTCTGTCGGGCTCTGTCGGGCTCTACTGGGCCCTGTCGGGCCCTGTCGGGCCCTGTCGGGCTCTGTCGGGCTCTGTCGGGCTCAACTGGGCTCTACTGGGCCCTGTCGGGCCCTGTCGGGCTCTGTCGGGCTCTGTCGGGCCCTGTCGGGCTCTGTCTGGCTCTGTCGGGCTCTGTTGGGCTCTGTCGGGCTCTACTGGGCTCTGTCGGGCTCTGTCGGGCCCTGTCAGGCTCTGTCGGGCTCTGTCGGGCTCTGTCGGGCTCTACTGGGCTCTGTCGGGCTCTGTCGGGCCCTGTCGGGCCCTGTCGGGCTCTGTCGGGCTCTGTCGGGCTCTGTCGGGCTCTGTCGGGCTCTACTGGGCTCTGTCGGGCTCTACTGGGCTCTACTGGGCCCTGTCGGGCTCTGTCGGGCTCTGTCGGGCTCTGTCGGGCTCTACTGGGCTCTGTCGGGCTCTGTCGGGCCCTGTCGGGCTCTGTCGGGCTCTGTCGGGCTCTACTGGGCCCTGTCGGGCTCTGTCGGGCTCTGTCGGGCCCTGTCGGGCCCTGTCGGGCTCTGTCGGGCTCTGTCGGGCTCTACTGGGCCCTGTCGGGCTCTGTCGGGCTCTGTCGGGCCCTGTCGGGCCCTGTCGGGCTCTGTCGGGCCCTGTCGGGCCCTGTCGGGCTCTGTCGGGCTCTGTCGGGCTCTGTCGGGCTCTACTGGGCCCTGTCGGGCTCTGTCGGGCTCTGACGGGCTCTGTCAGGCTCTGTCGGGCTCTACTGGGCCCTGTCGGGCTCTGTCGGGCCCTGTTGGGCCCTGTCGGGCCCTGTCGGGCTCTGTCGGGCTCTGTCGGGCACTGTCGGGCTCTACTGGGCCCTGTCGGGCCCTGTCGGGCCCTGTCGGGCTCTGTCGGGCTCTACTGGGCCCTGTCGGGCCCTCTCGGTCTCTACTGGGCTCTGTCGGGCTCTGTCGGGCTCTGTCGGGCTCTACTGGGCTCTGTCGGGCTCTGTTGGGCTCTGTCGGGCTCTGTCGGGATTTACTGGGCCCTGTCGGGCCCTGTCGGGCTCTGTCGGGCTCTGTCGGGCTCTACTGGGCTCTGTCGGGCTCTGTCGGGCTCTGTCGGGCTCTGTCGGGCTCTGTCGGGGTCTACTGGGCTCTGTCGGGTTCTGTCGGGCCCTGTCGGGCTCTGTCGGGCTCTGTCGGGCTCTGTCGGGCCCTGTCGGGCTCTGTCGGGCCCTGTCGGGCCCTGTCGGGCACTGTCGGGCCCTGTCGGGCTCTGTCGGGCTCTGTCGGGCTACGTCGGGCTATGTCGGGCCCTGTCGGGCCCTGTCGGGCTTTGTCGGGCCCTGTCGGGCTCTGTCGGGCTCTGTCGGGCTCTGTCGGGCTCTACTGGGCCCTGTCGGGCTCTGTCGGGCTCTGTCGGGCCCTGTCGGGCCCTGTCGGGCTCTGTCGGGCTCTGTCGGGCTCTGTCGGGCTCTACTGGGCCCTGTCGGGCCCTGTCGGGCTCTGTCGGGCTCTGTCGGGCTCTACTGGGCCCTGTCGGGCTCTGTCGGGCTCTGTCTGGATCTGTCGGGCTCTGTCGGGATCTACTGGACCCTGTCGGGCCCTGTCGGGCTCTGTCGGGCTCTACTGGGCCCTGTCGGGCTCTGTCGGGCTCTGTCGGGCCCTGTCGGGCCCTGTCGGGCTCTGTCGGGCTCTGTCGGGCTCTGGGGGGTTCTGTCGGGCTCTGTCGGGCTCTGTCGGGCTCTGTCGGGCTCTGTCGGGCTCTACTGGGCCCTGTCGGGCCCTGTCGGGCTCTGTCGGGCTCTGTCAGGCCCTGTCGGGCTCTGCTGGGCCCTGTCGGGCTCTGTCGGGCTCTGTCGGGCTCTGTCGGGCTCTACTGGGCTCTGTCGGGCTGTGTCGGGTTCTGTCGGGCTCTGTCGGGCTCTGTCGGACTCTGGGGGGTTCTGTCGGGCTCTGTCGGGCTCTGTCGGGCTCTACTGGGCCCTGTCGGGCCCTTTCGGGCCCTGTCGGGCTCTGTCGGGCTCTGTCGGGCTCTGTCGGGCTCTACTGGGCCCTGTCGGGCTCTGTCGGGCTCTGTCGGGCTCTGTCGGGCTCTACTGGGCTCTGTCGGGCTCTGTCGGGTTCTGTCGGGCTCTGTCGGGCTCTGTCGGGCTCTACTGGGCTCTGTCGGGCTCTGCCGGGCCCTGTCGGGCTCTGTCGGGCTCTGTCGGGCTCTGTCGGGCCCTGTCGGGCTCTGTCGGGCTCTACTGGGCCCTGTCGGGCCATGTCGGGCTCTGTCGGGCTCTGTCGGGCTCTGTCGGGCTCTGTCGGGCCCTGTCGGGCTCTGTCGGGCCCTGTCGGGCTCTGTCGGGCTCTGTCGGGCTCTACTGGGCGCTGTCGGGCTCTGTCGGGCTCTGTCGGGCTCTGTCGGGCTCTACTGGGCCCTGTCGGGCTCTGTCGGGCCCTGTCGGGCCCTGTCGGGCTCTGTCGGGCTCTGTCGGGCTCTGTCGGGCTCTACTGGGCCCTATCGGGCTCTGTCGGGCTCTGTCGGGCTCTGTCGGGCTCTACTGGGCCCTGTCGGGCCCTGTCGGGCCCTGTCGGGCCCTGTCGGGCTCTGTCGGGCTCTGTCGGGCTCTGTCGGGCTCTACTGGGCCCTGTCGGGCCCTGTCGGGCCCTGTCGGGCCCTGTCGGGCTCTGTCGGGCTCTGTCGGGCTCTACTGGGCGCTGTCGGGCTCTGTCGGGCTCTGTCGGGCTCTGTCGGGCTCTACTGGGCCCTGTCGGGCTCTATCGGGCCCTGTCGGGCCCTGTCGGGCTCTGTCGGGCTCTGTCGGGCTCTGTCGGGCTCTACTGGGCCCTGTCGGGCCCTGTCGGGCTCTGTCGGGCTCTGTCGGGCTCTGTCGGGCTCTACTGGGCCCTGTCGGGCCCTGTCGGGCCCTGTCGGGCTCTGTCGGGCTCTGTCGGGCTCAACTGGGCTCTACTGGGCCCTGTCGGGCCCTGTCGGGCTCTGTCGGGCTCTGTCGGGCCCTGTCGGGCTCTGTCGGGCTCTGTCGGGCTCTGTTGGGCTCTGTCGGGCTCTGTCGGGCTCTGTCGGGCTCTGTCGGGCCCTGTCAGGCTCTGTCGGGCTCTGTCGGGCTCTGTCGGGCTCTACTGGGCTCTGTCGGGCTCTGTCGGGCCCTGTCGGGCCCTGTCGGGCTCTGTCGGGCTCTGTCGGGCTCTGTCGGGCTCTGTCGGGCTCTACTGGGCTCTGTCGGGCTCTACTGGGCTCTACTGGGCCCTGTCGGGCTCTGTCGGGCTCTGTCGGGCTCTACTGGGCTCTGTCGGGCTCTGTCGGGCCCTGTCGGGCTCTGTCGGGCTCTGTCGGGCTCTGTCGGGCTCTACTGGGCCCTGTCGGGCTCTGTCGGGCTCTGTCGGGCCCTGTCGGGCCCTGTCGGGCTCTGTCGGGCTCTGTCGGGCTCTGTCGGGCTCTACTGGGCCCTGTCGGGCTCTGTCGGGCTCTGTCGGGCCCTGTCGGGCCCTGTCGGGCTCTGTCGGGCCCTGTCGGGCCCTGTCGGGCTCTGTCGGGCTCTGTCGGGCTCTGTCGGGCTCTACTGGGCCCTGTCGGGCTCTGTCGGGCTCTGTCAGGCTCTGTCGGGCTCTACTGGGCCCTGTCGGGCTCTGTCGGGCCCTGTTGGGCCCTGTCGGGCCCTGTCGGGCTCTGTCGGGCTCTGTCGGGCACTGTCGGGCTCTACTGGGCCCTGTCGGGCCCTGTCGGGCCCTGTCGGGCTCTGTCGGGCTCTACTGGGCCCTGTCGGGCCCTGTCGGTCTCTACTGGGCTCTGTCGGGCTCTGTCGGGCTCTGTCGGGCTCTGTTGGCCTCTGTCGGGCTCTGTCGGGATTTACTGGGCCCTGTCGGGCCCTGTCGGGCCCTGTCGGGCTCTGTCGGGCTCTGTCGGGCTCTACTGGGCTCTGTCGGGCTCTGTCGGGCTCTGTCGGGCTCTGTCGGGCTCTACTGGGCTCTGTCGGTTTCTGTCGGGCCCTGTCGGGCTCTGTCGGGCTCTGTCGGGCTCTGTCGGGCCCTGTCGGGCCCTGTCGGGCCCTGTCGGGCTCTGTCGGGCCCTGTCGGGCCCTGTCGGGCTCTGTCGGGCTCTGTCGGGCTACGTCGGGCTATGTCGGGCTCTGTCGGGCCCTGTCGGGCTCTGTCGGGCCCTGTCGGGCTCTGTCGGGCTCTGTCGGGCTCTGTCGGGCTCTACTGGGCCCTGTCGGGCTCTGTCGGGCTCTGTCGGGCCCTGTCGGGCCCTGTCGGGCTCTGTCGGGCTCTGTCGGGCTCTACTGGGCCCTGTCGGGCCCTGTCGGGCTCTGTCGGGCTCTGTCGGGCTCTGTCGGGCTCTACTGGGCCCTGTCGGGCTCTGTCGGGCTCTGTCTGGATCTGTCGGGCTCTGTCGGGATCTACTGGACCCTGTCGGGCCCTGTCGGGCTCTGTCGGGCTCTACTGGGCCCTGTCGGGCTCTGTCGGGCTCTGTCGGGCCCTGTCGGGCCCTGTCGGGCTCTGTCGGGCTCTGTCGGGCTCTGGGGGGTTCTGTCGGGCTCTGTCGGGCTCTGTCGGGCTCTGTCGGGCTCTGTCGGGCTCTACTGGGCCCTGTCGGGCCCTGTCGGGCTCTGTCGGGCTCTGTCAGGCTCTGTCGAGCTCTACTGGGCCCTGTCGGGCTCTGTCGGGCTCTGTCGGGCTCTACTGGGCTCTGTCGGGCTGTGTCGGGTTCTGTCGGGCTCTGTCGGGCTCTGTCGGACTCTGGGGGGTTCTGTCGGGCTCTGTCGGGCTCTGTCGGGCTCTACTGGGCCCTGTCGGGCCCTTTCGGGCCCTGTCGGGCTCTGTCGGGCTCTGTCGGGCTCTGTCGGGCTCTACTGGGCCCTGTCGGGCTCTGTCGGGCTCTGTCGGGCTCTGTCGGGCTCTACTGGGCTCTGTCGGGCTCTGTCGGGCTCTGTCGGGCTCTGTCGGGCTCTGTCGGGCTCTACTGGGCTCTGTCGGGCTCTGCCGGGCCCTGTCGGGCTCTGTCGGGCTCTGTCGGGCTCTGTCGGGCCCTGTCGGGCTCTGTCGGGCTCTACTGGGCCCTGTCGGGCCCTGTCGGGCTCTGTCGGGCTCTGTCGGGCTCTGTCGGGCCCTGTCGGGCTCTGTCGGGCCCTGTCGGGCTCTGTCGGGCTCTGTCGGGCTCTACTGGGCGCTGTCGGGCTCTGTCGGGCTCTGTCGGGCTCTGTCGGGCTCTGTCGGGCTCTACTGGGCCCTGTCGGGCTCTGTCGGGCCCTGTCGGGCCCTGTCGGGCCCTGTCGGGCTCTGTCGGGCTCTGTCGGGCTCTGTCGGGCTCTACTGGGCCCTGTCGGGCCCTGTCGGGCTCTGTCGGGCTCTGTCGGGCTCTGTCGGGCTCTACTGGGCCCTGTCGGGCCCTGTCGAGCCCTGTCGGGCTCTGTCGGGCTCTGTCGGGCTCAACTGGGCTCTACTGGGCTCTGTCGGGCTCTGTCGGGCTCTGTCGGGCTCTGTCGGGCCCTGTCGGGCTATGTCGGGCTCTGTCGGTCTCTGTTGGGCTCTGTCGGGCTCTACTGGGCTCTGTCGGGCTCTGTCGGGCACTTTCGGGCCCTGTTGGGCTCTGTCGGGCTCTGTCGGGCTCTACTGGGCTCTGTCGGGCTCTGTCGGGCCCTGTCGGGCCCTGTCGGGTCCTGTCGGGC
>NW_027017054.1:0-12500 GCF_036013445.1 Caloenas nicobarica
CCTTCCCTTCCCTTCCCTTCCCTTCCCTTCCCCTTCCCTTCCCTTCCCTTCCCTCCCTCCCTGTCCCGTCCCTTCCCTTCCCTTCCCTTCTCCTTCCCTTCCCTTCCGTTCCCTTCCCTTCCCTTCCCTTCCTTCCCTTCCCTTCCCTTCCCTTCCCTTCCCTTCCCTTCCCTTCCCTTCCCTTCCCTTCCCTTCCCTTCCCTTCCCTTCCCTTCCTTTCCCTTCATTTCCCTTCCCTTCCCTTCCCTTCCCTTCATTTCCCTTCCCTTCCCTTCCCTTTCCTTCCCTTCCCTTCCCTTCCCTTCCCTTCCCTTCCCTTCCCTTCCCTTCCCTTCCCTTCCCTTCCCTTCCCTTCCTTCCCTTCCCTTCCCTTAACTTCCCTTCCCTTCCCTTCCCTTCCTTCCCGCACTTTCCTTCCCGCACCTTCCCTTCCCTTCCCGCACCTTCCCTTCCCTACCCGCACCTTCCCTTCCCTTCCCTTCCGTTCCCTTCCCTTCCGTTCCCTTCCCTTCCCTTCCCTTCCCTTCCCTTCCCTTCCCTTCCCTTCCCTTCCCTTCCCTGCCCTTCCCTTCCCTTCCCTTGCGGCACCTTCCCGTCACTTCCCTTCCCTTCCCTTCCCTTCCCTTCCCATCCCTTCCCTTCCCTTCCCTTCCCTCCCTGTCCCGTCCCTTCCTTCCCTTCCCTTCTCTTCCCTTCCCTTCCGTTCCCTTCCCTTCCCTTCCCTTCCTTTCCCTTCCCTTCCCTTCCCTTCCCTTCCCTTCCCTTCCCTTCCCTTCCCTTCCCTTCCCTTCCCTTCCCTTCCCTTCCCTTCCTTTCCCTTCATTTCCCTTCCCTTCACTTCCCTTCCCTTCCTTCCCTTCCCGCACCTTCCCTTCCCTTCCCTTCCATTCCTTTCCCTTCCCTTCCTGCACCTTCCCTTCCCTTCCCTTCCCTTCCCTTCCCTTCCCTTCCCTTCCCTTCCCTTCCCTTCCCTTCCCTTCCCTTCCCTTCCCTTCCCTTCCCTTCCCTTCCCTTCCCTTCCCTTCCCTTCCCTCCCCTTCCCTCCCCTTCCCTTCCCTTCCCTTCCCTTCCCTTCCCTTCCCTTCCCTTCCCGCACCTTCCCTTCCCTTCCCGCACCTTCCCTTCCCTTCCCGCACCTTCCCTTCCCGCACCTTCCCTTCCCTTCCCTTCCCTTCCCTTCCCTTCCCTTCCCTTCCCTTCCCTTCCCGCACCTTCCCTTCCCGCACCTTCCCTTCCCGCACCTTCCCTTCCCGCACCTTCCCTTCCCGCACCTTCCCTTCCCTTCCCGCACCTTCTCTTCCCGCACCTTCCCTTCCCTTCCCTTCCCTTCCCTTCCCTTCCCTTCCCTTCCCTTCCCTTCCCTTCCCTTCCCTTCCCTTCCCTTCCCTTCCCTTCCCTTCCCTTCCCGCACCTTCCCGCACCTTCCCGCACCTTCCCGCACCTTCCCGCACCTTCCCGCACCTTCCCGCACCTTCCCTTCCCGCACCTTCCCTTCCCGCACCTTCCCTTCCCGCACCTTCCCTTCCCTTCCCGCACCTTCCCTTCCCGCACCTTCCCTTCCCGCACCTTCCCTTCCCTTCCCGCACCTTCCCTTCCCTTCCCGCACCTTCCCTTCCCGCACCTTCCCTTCCTTCCCTTCCCTTCCCGTACCTTCCCTTCCCTTCCTTCCCTTCCCGCACCTTCCCGTACCTTCCCGCACCTTCCCGTACCTTCCCTCCCCATCCCGCACCTTCCCCTCCCTTCCCTTCCCTTCCCTGCCATTCCCTGCCCTTCCCTTTCCTTCCCTGCCCTTCCCTGCCCTTCCCTAACCTCCCTTACCGCACTTTCCCTTCCCTTCCCTTCCCTTCCCTTCCCTTCCCTTCCCTTCCCTTCCCTTCCCTTCCCTTCCCTTCCCTTCCCTTCCCTTCCCTTCCCGCACCTTCCCTTCCCTTCCCTTCCCTTCCCTGCCCTTCCCTTCCCTTCCCTTGCGGCACCTTCCCGTCCCTTCCATTCCCTTCCCTTCCCTTCCCTTCCCTTCCCTTCCCTTCCCT
The DNA here is from genome assembly GCF_036013445.1 of Caloenas nicobarica. Lineage (NCBI taxonomy): Eukaryota > Metazoa > Chordata > Aves > Columbiformes > Columbidae > Caloenas > Caloenas nicobarica. The sequence continues at coordinate 2,031 of NW_027017054.1, forward strand.
TCCCTTCCCTTCCCTTCCCTTCCCTTCCTGCACCTTCCCGCACCTTCCCTTCCCGCACCTTCCCTTCACTTCCCGCACCTTCCCTTCCCGCACCTTCCCTTCCCGCACCTTCCCTTCCCGCACCTTCCCTTCCCGCACCTTCCCTTCCCTTCCCGCACCTTCCCTTCCCTACCCGCACCTTCCCTTCCCTTCCCTTCCCTTCCCTTCCCTTCCCTTCCCTTCCCTTCCCTTCCCTTCCCTTCCCTTCCCTTCCCTTCCCTTCCCTTCCCTTCCCTTCCATTCCCTTCCCTTCCCTTCCCTTCACTTCCCTTCCCTTCCCTTCCCTTCCCTTCCCTTCCCTGCCCTTCCCTTCCCTTCCCTTGCGGCACCTTCCCGTCCCTTCCCTTCCCTTCCCTTCCCTTCCCTTCCCTTCCCTTCCCTTCCCTTCCCTTCCCTTCCCTTCCCTTCCCTTCCCTTCCCTTCCCTTCCCTTCCCTTCCCTTCCCTTCCCTTCCCTTCCCTTCCTGCACCTTCCCGCACCTTCCCTTCCCGCACCTTCCCTTCCCTTCCCGCACCTTCCCTTCCCTTCCCGCACCTTCCCTTCCCGCACCTTCCCTTCCCTTCCCGCACCTTCCCTTCCCTTCCCGCACCTTCCCTTCCCGCACCTTCCCTTCCCTTCCATTCCCTTCCCTTCCCTTCTCATGCCTTCCCTTCCCGCGCCTTCCCTTCCCGCAACTTCCGTTCCCTTCCCTTCCCTTCCCTTCCCTTCCCTTCCCTTCCCTTCCCTTCCGTTCCCTTCCCTTCCCTTCCCTTCCCTTCCCTGCCCTTCCCTGCCCTTCCCTTCCCTTCCCTTGCGGCACCTTCTCTTCCCTTCCCTTCCCTTCCCTTCCCTTCCCTTCCCTTCCCTTCCCTTCCCTTCCCTTCCCTTCCCTTCCCTTCCCTTCCCTTCCCTTCCCTTCCCTTCCCTTCCCTTCCCTTCATGGACCTTCCCTTCATGCACCTTCCCTTCCCTTCACGCACCTTCCCTTCCCGCACCTTCCCTTCCCGCACCTTCCCTTCCCTTCCCGCACCTTACCTTCCCGCACCTTCCCTTCCCTTCCCGCACCTTCCCTTCCTTCCCGTACCTTCCCTTCCCTTCCCTTCCCTTCCCGCACCTTCCCTTCCCTTTCCGCACCTTCCCGTACCTTCCCTCCCCATCCCGCACCTTCCCCTCCCTTCCCTTCCCTTCCCTGCCATTCCCTGCCCTTCCCTGTCCTTCCCTGCCCTTCCCTAACTCCCTTACCGCACTTTCCCTTCCATTCCCTTCCCTTCCCTTCCCTTCCCTTCCCTTCCCTTCCCTTCCCTTCCCTTCCCTTCCCTTCCCGCACCTTCCCTTCCCGCACCTTCCCTTCCCTTCCCGCACCTTCCCTTCCCGCACCTTCCCTTCCCGCACCTTCCCTTCCCTTCCCCTTCCCTTCCCTTCCCTTCCCATCCCTTCCCTTCCCTTCCCTTCCCATCCCTTCCCTTCCCTTCCCTTCCCTTCCCTTCCCTTCCCTTCCGTTCCTTGCCCTTCCCTTCCCTTCCCTTCCCTTCCCTTCCCTTCCCTTCCATTCCCTTCCCGCACCTTCCCTCCCCGCACCTTCCATTCCCGCACCTTCCCTTCCCTTCCCGCGCCTTCCCTTCCCTTCCCGCACCTTCCCTTCCCTTCACTTCCCGCAACATCCCTTCCCTTCCCTTCCCTTCCCTTCCCTTCCCTTCCCTTCCCTTCCCTTCCCTTCCCTTCCCTTCCCTTCCCTTCCCTTCCCTTCCCTTCCCTTCCCGCACCTTCCCTCCCCGCAACTTCCCTTCCCGCACCTTCCTTTCCCTTCCCGCACCTTCCCTTCCCTTCCCACACCTTCCCTTCCCTTCACTTCCCGCAACATCCCTTCCCTTCCCCTCCCTTCCCTTCCCTTCCCTTCCCTTCCCTTCCCTTCCCTTCCCTTCCCTTCCCTTCCCTTCCCTTCCCTTCCCTTCCCTTCCCTTCCCTTCCCTTCCCTTCTCTTCCCTTCCCTTCCCTTCCCTTCCCTTCCCGCACCTTCCCTTCCCTTCCCTTCCCTTCCCTTCCCATCCCTTCCCTTCCCTTCCCTTCCCTTCCCTTCCCTTCCCTTCCCTGCCCTTCCCTTCCCTTCCCGCACCATCCCTTCCCTTCATTTCCCTTCCCTTCCCGCACCTTCCCTTCCCTTCCCTTCCTTTCCCTTCCCATCCCTTCCCTTCCCTTCCCTTCCCTTCCCTTCCTTGCCCTTCCCTTCCCGCACCATCCCTTCCCTTCCCTTCCCTTCCCTTCCCTTCCCTTCCTTCCCTTCCCTTCCCTTCCCTTCCCTTCCCTTCCCTTCCCTTCCCTTCTCTTCCCTTCCCTTCCCTTCCCTTCCCTTCCCTTCCCTTCCCTTCCCGCACCTTCCCTTCCCGCACCTTCCCTTCCCTTCCCGCACCTTCCCTTCCCGCACCTTCCCTTCCCTTCCCTGCCCTTCCCTTCCCTGCCCTTCCCTTCCCTTCCCTTCCCTTCCCTTCCTTGCCCTTCCCTTCCCTTCCCGCAGCATCCCTTCCCTTCCTTTCCCTTCCCTCCCTTCCCTTCCTTCCCTTCCCTTCCCTTCCCTTCCCTTCCCTTCCCTCCTTCCCTTCCCTTCCTTCCCTTCCCTTCCCTTCCCTTCCCTTCCCTTCCCTTCCCTTCTCTTCCCTTCCCTTCCCTTCCCTTCCCTTCCCTTCCCTTCCCTTCCCTTCCCTTCTCTTCCCTTCCATTCCCTTCCCGCACCTTCCCTTCCCGCACCTTCCCTTCCCTTCCCGCACCTTCCCTTCCCTTCCCGCACCTTCCCTTCCCTTCCCGCACCTTCCCGCACCTTCCCGCCACCTTCCCGCAACTTCCCTTCCCTTCCCGCACTTTCCCGCACCTTCCCTTCCCATTCCGCACCTTCCCCTCCCTTCCCTTCCCTTCCCTTCCCTTCCCTTCCCTTCCCTTCCCTTCCCTTCCCTTCCCTTCCCTTCCCTTCCCTTCCCTTCCCTTCCCTTCCCTTCCCTTCCCTTCCCTTCCCTTCTCACGCCTTCCCTTCCCGCGTCTTCCCTTCCCGCAACTTCCGTTCCCTTCCCTTCCCTTCCCTTCCCTTCCCTTCCCTTCCCTTCCCTTCCCTTCCCTTCCCTTCCCTTCCCTTCCCTTCCCTTCCCTTCCCTTCCCTTCCCTTCCCTTCCCTTCCCTTCCCTTCCCTTCTCACGCCTTCCCTTCCCGCGTCTTCCTTCCCGCACTTCCGTTCCCTCCCTTCCGTTCCCTTCCCTTCCCTTCCCTTCCCTTCCTTCCCGCACCTTCCCTTCCCGCACCTTCCCGCACCTTCCCTTCCCGCACCTTCCCGCACCTTCCCTTCCCGCACCTTCCCTTCCTTCCCGCACCTTCCCTTCCCTTCCCGCACCTTCCCTTCCCGCACCTTCCCTTCCCGCACCTTCCCTTCCCTTCCCGCACCTTCCCTTCCCGCACCTTCTCTTCCCGCACCTTCCCTTCCCTTCCCGCACCTTTTCCCTTCCCTTCCCTTCCCTTCCCTTCCCTTCCCTTCCCTTCCCTTCCCTTCCCTTCCCTTCCCTTCCCTTCCCTTCCCGCACCTTCCCTTCCCGCACCTTCCCTTCCCGCACCTTCCCTTCCCGCACCTTCCCTTTCCTTCCCGCACCTTCCCTTCCCGCACCTTCCCTTCCCGCACCTTCCCTTCCCTTCCCTTTCCGCACCTTCCCTTCCCGCACCTTCCCTTCCCGCACCTTCCCTCCCTTCCCGCACCTTCCCTTCCCTTCCCGTACCTTCCCTTCCCTTCCCTTCCCTTCCCTTCCCTTCACTTCCCGGACCTTCCCTTCCCTTCCCGCACCTTCCCGTTCCTTCCCTCCCCATCCCGCACCTTCCCCTCCCTTCCCTTCCCTTCCCTGCCATTCCCTGCCCTTCCCTGTCCTTCCCTGCCCTTCCCTGCCCTTCCCTACCTTCCCTTACCGCACTTTCCCTTCCTTCCCTTCCCTTCCCTTCCCTTCCTTCCCTTCCTTCCCTTCCCTTCCCTTCCCTTCCCTTCCATTCCCTTCCCTTCCCTTCCCTTCCCTTCCCTTCCCTTCCCTTCCCTTCCCTTCCCTTCCCTTCCCTTCCCGCACTTCCCTTCCCGCACCTTCCCTTCCCTTCCCGCACCTTCCCTTCCCTACCCGCACCTTCCCTTCCCTTCCCTTCCCTTCCCTTCCCTTCCCTTCCCTTCCCTCCCTTCCCTTCCCTTCCCTTCCCTTCCCTGCCCTTCCCTTCCCTTCCCTTGCGGCACCTTCCCGTCACTTCCCTTCCCTTCCCTTCCCTTCCCTTCCCTTCCCTTCCCTTCCCTTCCCTTCCCTTCCCTTCCCTTCCCTTCCCTTCCCTTCCCTCCCTGTCCCGTCCCTTCCCTTCCCTTCCCTTCTCCTTCCCTTCCCTTCCGTTCCCTTCCCTTCCCTTCCCTTCCTTTCCCTTCCCTTCCCTTCCCTTCCCTTCCCTTCCCTTCCCTTCCCTTCCCTTCCCTTCCCTTCCCTTCCTTTCCCTTCATTTCCCTTCCCTTCCCTTCCCTTCCCTTCCCTTCCCTTCCCTTCCCGCACCTTCCCTTCCCTTCCCTTCCATTCCTTCCCTTCCTTCCCTTCCCTTCCCTTCCCTTCCCTTCCCTTCCCTTCCCTTCCCTTCCCTTTCCCTTCCCTTCCCTTAACTTCCCTTCCCTTCCCTTCCCTTCCCGCACTTTCCCTTCCCGCACCTTCCCTTCCATTCCCGCACCTTCCCTTCCCTACCCGCACCTTCCCTTCCCTTCCCTTCCGTTCCGTTCCCTTCCCTTCCCTTCCCTTCCCTTCCCTTCCCTTCCCTTCCCTTCCCTTCCCTTCCCTGCCCTTCCCTTCCCTTCCCTTGCGGCACCTTCCCGTCACTTCCCTTCCCTTCCCTTCCCTTCCCTTCCCTTCCCTTCCCTTCCCTTCCCTTCCCTTCCCTTCCCTTCCCTTCCCTTCCCTTCCCTTCCCTCCCTGTCCCGTCCCTTCCCTTCCTTCCCTTCTTCCCTTCCCTTCCGTTCCCTTCCCTTCCCTTCCCTTCCTTTCCCTTCCCTTCCCTTCCCTTCCCTTCCCTTCCCTTCCCTTCCCTTCCCTTCCTTCCCTTCCCTTCCTTTCCCTTCATTTCCCTTCCCTTCCCTTCCCTTCCCTTCCCTTCCCTTCCCTTCCCTTCCCTTCCCGCACCTTCCCTTCCTTCCCTTCCATTCCTTTCCCTTCCCTTCCTGCACCTTCCCTTCCCGCACCTTCCCTTCCCTTCCCTTCCCTTCCCTTCCCTTCCTTCCCTTCCCTTCCTTCCCTTCCCTTCCCTTCCCTTCCCTCCCCTTCCCTTCCCTTCCCTTCCCTTCCCTTCCCTTCCCTTCCCTTCCCTTCCCTTCCCTTCCCTTCCCTTCCCGCACCTTCCCTTCCCTTCCCGCACCTTCCCTTCCCTTCCCGCACCTTCCCTTCCCGCACCTTCCCTTCCCTTCCCTTCCCTTCCCTTCCCTTCCCGCACCTTCCCTTCCCGCACCTTCCCTTCCCGCACCTTCCCTTCCCGCACCTTCCCTTCCCGCACCTTCCCTTCCCGCACCTTCCCTTCCCTTCCCTTCCCTTCCCTTCCCTTCCCTTCCCTTCCCTTCCCTTCCCTTCCCTTCCCTTCCCTTCCCTTCCCTTCCCTTCCCTTCCCTTCCCTTCCCTTCCCGCACCTTCCCGCACCTTCCCGCACCTTCCCGCACCTTCCCGCACCTTCCCTCCCGCACCTGCCCTTCCCGCACCTTCCCTTCCCGCACCTTCCCTTCCCGCACCTTCCCTTCCCGCACCTTCCCTTTCCTTCCCGCACCTTCCCTTCCCGCACCTTCCCTTCCCGCACCTTCCCTTCCTTCCCTTTCCGCACCTTCCCTTCCCGCACCTTCCCTTCCCGCACCTTCCCTTCCCTTCCCGCACCTTCCCTTCCCTTCCCGTACCTTCCCTTCCCTTCCCTTCCCTTCCCTTCCCTTCACTTCCCGCACCTTCCCTTCCCTTCCCGCACCTTCCCTTCCTTCCCTCCCCATCCCGCACCTTCCCCTCCCTTCCCTTCCCTTCCCTGCCATTCCCTGCCCTTCCCTGTCCTTCCCTGCCCTTCCCTGCCCTTCCCTACCTTCCCTTACCGCACTTTCCTTCCTTTCCCTTCCCTTCCCTTCCCTTCCCTTCCCTTCCCTTCCCTTCCCTTCCCTTCCCTTCCCTTCCCTTCCCTTCCCTTCCCTTCCCTTAACTTCCCTTCCCTTCCCTTCCCTTCCCTTCCCGCACTTCCCTTCCCGCACCTTCCCTTCCCTTCCCGCACCTTCCCTTCCCTACCCGCACCTTCCCTTCCCTTCCCTTCCCTTCCCTTCCCTTCCCTTCCCTTCCCTTCCCTTCCCTTCCCTTCCCTTCCCTTCCCTTCCCTGCCCTTCCCTTCCCTTCCCTTGCGGCACCTGCCGTCACTTCCCTTCCCTTCCCTTCCCTTCCCTTCCCTTCCTTCCCTTCCCTTCCCTTCCCTTCCCTTCCCTTCCCTTCCCTTCCCTTCCCTCCCTGTCCCACTTCCCTTCCCTTCCCTTCCCTTCTTCTCCCTTCCCTTCCTTCCCTTCCCTTCCCTTCCCCTTTCCCTTCCCTGCCCTTCCCTTCCCTTCCCTTCCCTTCCCTTCCCTTCCCTTCCCTTCCCTTCCTTTCCCTTCATTTCCCTTCCCTTCCCTTCCCTTACCTTCCCTTCCCTTCCCTTCCCGCACCTTCCCTTCCCTTCCCTTCCCTTCCCTTCCCTTCCCTTCCCTTCCCTTCCCTTCCCTTCCCTTCCCTTCCCTTCCCTTCCCTTCCCTTAACTTCCCTTCCCTTCCCTTCCCTTCCCGCACTTCCCTTCCCGCACCTTCCCTTCCATTCCCGCACCTTCCCTTCCCTACCCGCACCTTCCCTTCCCTTCCCTTCCGTTCCCTTCCCTTCCCTTCCCTTCCCTTCCCTTCCCTTCCCTTCCCTTCCCTTCCCTTCCCTTCCCTTCCCTTCCCTTCCCCTTCCCTGCCCTTCCCTTCCCTTCCCTTGCGGCACCTTCCCGTCACTTCCCTTCCCTTCCCTTCCCTTCCCTTCCCTTCCCTTCCCTTCCCTTCCCTTCCCTCCCTGTCCCGTCCCTTCCCTTCCCTTCCCTTCTCTTCCCTTCCCTTCCCTTCCCTTCCCTTCCCTTCCCTTCCCTTCCTTTCCCTTCCCTTCCCTTCCCTTCCCTTCCCTTCCCTTCCCTTCCCTTCCCTTCCCTTCCCTTCCCTTCCCTTCCCTTCCCTTCCCTTCCCTTCCCTTCCCTTCCTTTCCCTTCATTTCCCTTCCCTTCCCTTCCCTTCCCTTCCCTTCCCTTCCCTTCCCTTCCCTTCCCGCACCTTCCCTTCCCTTCCCTTCCATTCCTTTCCCTTCCCTTCCTGCACCTTCCCTTCCCGCACCTTCCCTTCCCTTCCCTTCCCTTCCCTTCCCTTCCCTTCCCTTCCCTTCCCTTCCCTTCCCTTCCTTCCCTTCCCTTCCCTTCCCTTCCCTTCCCTTCCCTTCCCTTCCCTTCCCTCCCCTTCCCTTCCCTTCCCTTCCCTTCCCGCACCTTCCCTTCCCTTCCCGCACCTTCCCTTCCCTTCCCGCACCTTCCCTTCCCTTCCCGCACCTTCCCTTCCCGCACCTTCCCTTCCCTTCCCTTCCCTTCCCTTCCCTTCCCTTCCCGCACCTTCCCTTCCCGCACCTTCCCTTCCCGCACCTTCCCTTCCCGCACCTTCCCTTCCCGCACCTTCCCTTCCCTTCCCGCACCTTCTCTTCCCGCACCTTCCCTTCCCTTCCCTTCCCTTCCCTTCCCTTCCCTTCCCTTCCCTTCCCTTCTCTTCCCTTCCCTTCCCTTCCTTCCCTTCCCTTCCCTTCCCGCACCTTCCCGCACCTTCCCGCACCTTCCCGCACCTTCCCGCACCTTCCCGCACCTTCCCGCACCTTCCCTTCCCGCACCTTCCCTTCCCGCACCTTCCTTCCCGCACCTTCCTTCCCTTCCCGCACCTTCCCTTCCCGCACCTTCCCTTCCCGCACCTTCCCTTCCCTTCCCGCACCTTCCCTTCCCTTCCCGCACCTTCCCTTCCCGCACCTTCCCTTCCCTTCCCTTCCCTTCCCTTCCCGTACCTTCCCTTCCCTTCCCTTCCCTTCCCGCACCTTCCCGTACCTTCCCGCACCTTCCCGTACCTTCCCTCCCCATCCCGCACCTTCCCCTCCCTTCCCTTCCATTCCCTGCCATTCCCTGCCCTTCCCTTTCCTTCCCTGCCCTTCCCTGCCCTTCCCTAACCTCCCTTACCGCACTTTCCCTTCCCTTCCCTTCCCTTCCCTTCCCTTCCCTTCCCTTCCCTTCCCTTCCCTTCCCTTCCCTTCCCGCACCTTCCCTTCCCGCACCTTCCCTTCCCGCACCTTCCCTTCCCGCACCTTCCCTTCCCTTCCCGCACCTTCCCTTCCCTACCCCCACCTTACCTTCCCTTCCCTTCCCTTCCTTCCCTTCCCTTCCCTTCCCTTCCCTTCCCTTCCCTTCCCTTCCCTTCCCTTCCCTTCCCTTCCCTTCCCTTCCCGCACCTTCCCGCACCTTCCCTTCCCTTCCCTTCCCTTCCCTTCCATTCCCTTCCCTTCCCTTCCCTTCCCCTTCCCTTCACTTCCCTTCCCTTCCCTTCCCTTCCCTTCCCTGCCCTTCCCTTCCCTTCCCTTGCGGCACCTTCCCGTCCCTTCCCTTCCTTCCCTTCCCTTCCCTTCCCTTCCCTTCCCTTCCCTTCCCTTCCCTTCCCTTCCCTTCCCTTCCCTTCCTGCACCTTCCCGCACCTTCCCTTCCCGCACCTTCCCTTCCCTTCCCGCACCTTCCCTTCCCTTCCCGCACCTTCCCTTCCCGCACCTTCCCTTCCCTTCCCGCACCTTCCCTTCCCTTCCCGCACCTTCCCTTCCCGCACCTTCCCTTCCCTTCCATTCCCTTCCCTTCCCTTCTCATGCCTTCCCTTCCCGCGCCTTCCCTTCCCGCAACTTCCGTTCACTTCCCTTCCCTTCCCTTCCCTTCCCTTCCCTTCCCTCCTTCCCTTCCCTTCCCTTCCCTTCCTTCCGTTCCCTTCCCTTCCCTTCCCTTCCCTTCCCTGCCCTTCCCTGCCCTTCCCTTCCCTTCCCTTGCGGCACCTTCTCTTCCCTTCCCTTCCCTTCCCTTCCCTTCCCTTCCTTCCCTTCCCTTCCCTTCCCTTCCCTTCCCTTCCCTTCCCTTCCCTTCCCTTCCCTTCCCTTCCCTTCCCTTCCCTTCATGGACCTTCCCTTCATGCACCTTCCCTTCCCTTCACGCACCTTCCCTTCCCGCACCTTCCCTTCCCGCACCTTCCCTTCCCTTCCCGCACCTTACCTTCCCGCACCTTCCCTTCCCTTCCCGCACCTTCCCTTCCCTTCCCGTACCTTCCCTTCCCTTCCCTTCCCTTCCCGCACCTTCCCTTCCCTTTCCGCACCTTCCCGTACCTTCCCTCCCCATCCCGCACCTTCCCCTCCCTTCCCTTCCCTTCCCTGCCATTCCCTGCCCTTCCCTGTCCTTCCCTGCCCTTCCCTAACTTCCCTTACCGCACTTTCCCTTCCCTTCCCTTCCCTTCCCTTCCCTTCCCTTCCCTTCCCTTCCCTTCCCTTCCCTTCCCTTCCCTTCCCTCCCCTTCCCTTCCCTTCCCTTCCCTTCCCTTCCCTTCCCTTCCCTTCCTTCCCTTCCCTTCCCTTCCTTTCCCTTCCCTTCCCTTCCCGCACCATCCCTTCCCTTCCCTTCTCTTCCCTTCCCGCACCTTCCCTTCCCTTCCCTTCCCTTCCCTTCCCTTCCCTTCCCTTCCCTTCCCTTCCCTTCCCTTCCCTTCCCTTCCCTTCCCGCACCTTCCCTCACCTTCCCGCACCTTCCCTTCCCTTCCCGCACCTTCCCTTCCCGCACCTTCCCTTCCCTTCCCGCACCTTCTCTTCCCGCACCTTCCCTTCCCTTCCCTTCCCTTCCCTTCCCTTCCCTTCCCTTCCCTTCCCTTCCCTTCCCTTCCCTTCCCTTCCCTTCCCTTCCCTTCCCTTCCCTTCCCTTCCCTTCCCCGCACCTTCCCGCACCTTCCCGCACCTTCCCGCACCTTCCCGCACCTTCCCGCACCTTCCCTTCCCGCACCTTCCCTTCCCGCACCTTCCCTTCCCGCACCTTCCCTTCCCTTCCCGCACCTTCCCTTCCCGCACCTTCCCTTCCCGCACCTTCCCTTCCCTTCCCGCACCTTCCCTTCCCTTCCCGCACCTTCCCTTCCCGCACCTTCCCTTCCCTTCCCTTCCCTTCCCTTCCCGTACCTTCCCTTCCCTTCCCTTCCCTTCCCGCACCTTCCCGTACCTCCCGCACCTTCCCGTACCTTCCCTCCCCATCCCGCACCTTCCCCTCCCTTCCCTTCCCTTCCCTGCCATTCCCTGCCCTTCCCTTTCCTTCCCTGCCCTTCCCTGCCCTTCCCTAACCTCCCTTACCGCACTTTCCCTTCCCTTC
>NW_027017054.1:17500-43965 GCF_036013445.1 Caloenas nicobarica
TCCCTTCCCTTCCCTTCCCTTCCCTTCCCTTCCCTTCCCTTCCCTTCCCTTCCTTTCCCTTCATTTCCCTTCCCTTCCCTTCCCTTCCCTTCCCTTCCCTTCCCTTCCCTTCCCGCACCTTCCCTTCCCTTCCCTTCCATTCCTTTCCCTTCCCTTCCTGCACCTTCCCTTCCCTTCCCTTCCCTTCCCTTCCCTTCCCTTCCCTTCCCTTCCCTTCCCTTCCCTTCCCTTCCCTTCCCTTCCCTCCCTTCCCTTCCCTTCCCTTCCCTTCCCTCCCTCCCCTCCCCTTCCCTTCCCTTCCCTTCCCTTCCCTTCCCTTCCCTTCCCTTCCCTTCCCTTCCCTTCCCTTCCCTTCCCTTCCCTTCCCTTCCCTTCCCTTCCTTTCCCGCACCTTCCCTTCCCTTCCCTTCCCTTCCCTTCCCTTCCCTTCCCTTCCCTTCCCTTCCCGCACCTTCCCTTCCCTTCCCGCACCTTCCCTTCCCGCACCTTCCCTTCCCTTCCCTTCCCTTCCCTTCCCTTCCCTTCCCTTCCCGCACCTTCCCTTCCCGCACCTTCCCTTCCCGCACCTTCCCTTCCCGCACCTTCTCTTCCCGCACCTTCCCTTCCCTTCCCTTCCCTTTCCTTCCCTTCCCTTCCCTTCCCTTCCCTTCCCTTCCCTTCCCTTCCCTTCCCTTCCCTTCCCTTCCCTTCCCTTCTCTTCCCGCACCTTCCCGCACCTTCCCGCACCTTCCCGCACCTTCCCGCACCTTCCCTTCCCGCACCTTCCCTTCCCGCACCTTCCCTTCCCGCACCTTCCCTTCCCTTCCCGCACCTTCCCTTCCCGCACCTTCCCTTCCCTTCCCTTCCCTTCCCTTCCCGTACCTTCCCTTTCCTTCCCTTCCCTTCCCGCACCTTCCCGTACCTTCCCGCACCTTCCCGTACCTTCCCTCCCCATCCCGCACCTTCCCCTCCCTTCCCTTCCCTTCCCTGCCATTCCCTGCCCTTCCCTTTCCTTCCCTGCCCTTCCCTGCCCTTCCCTAACCTCCCTTACCGCACTTTCCCTTCCCTTTCCTTCCCTTCCCTTCCCTTCCCTTCCCTTCCCTTCCCTTCCCTTCCCTTCCCTTCCCTTCCCTTCCCTTCCCGCACCTTCCCTTCCCTTCCCGCACCTTCCCTTCCCTTCCCGCAACTTCCCTTCCCGCACCTTCCCTTCCCGCACCTTCCCTTCCCGCACCTTCCCTTCCCTTCCCGCACCTTCCCTTCCCTACCCGCACCTTCCCTTCCCTTCCCTTCCCTTCCCGCACCTTCCCTTCCCTTCCCTTCCCTTCTCTTCCCTTCCCTTCCCTTCCCTTCCCTTCCCTTCCCTTCCCTTCCCTTCCCTTCCCTTCCCTTCCCTTCCCTTCCCTTCCCTTCCTTTCCCTTCATTTCCCTTCCCTTCCCTTCCCTTCCCGCACCTTCCCTTCCCGCACCTTCCCTTCCCGCACCTTCCCTTCCCGCACCTTCCCTTCCCTTCCCGCACCTTCCCTTCCCTACCCGCACCTTCCCTTCCCTTCCCTTCCCTTCCCTTCCCTTCCCTTCCCTTCCCTTCCCTTCCCTTCCCTTCCCTTCCCTTCCCTTCCCTTCCCTTCCCTTCCCTTCCTTTCCCTGCCCTTCCCTTCCCTGCCCTTCCCTTCCCTTCCCTTGCGGCACCTTCCCGTCCCTTCCCTTCCCTTCCCTTCCCTTCCCTTCCCTTCCCTTCCCTTCCCTTCCCTTCCCTTCCCTTCCCTTCCCTTCCCTTCCCTTCCCTTCCCTTCCCTTCCCGCACCTTCCCTTCCCTTCCCGCACCTTCCCTTCCCTTCCCGCACCTTCCCTTCCCGCACCTTCCCTTCCCTTCCCGCACCTTCCCTTCCCTTCCCGCACCTTCCCTTCCCGCACCTTCCCTTCCCTTCCATTCCCTTCCCTTCCCTTCTCATGCCTTCCCTTCCCGCGCCTTCCCTTCCCGCAACTTCCGTTCCCTTCCCTTCCCTTCCCTTCCCTTCCCTTCCGTTCCCTTCCCTTCCCTTCCCTTCCCTTCCCTGCCCTTCCCTGCCCTTCCCTTCCCTTCCCTTGCGGCACCTTCTCTTCCCTTCCCTTCCCTTCCCTTCCCTTCCCTTCCCTTCCCTTCCCTTCCCTTCCCTTCCCTTCCCTTCCCTTCCCTTCCCTTCCCTTCCCTTCCATTCCCTTCCCTTCCCTTCCCTTCCCTTCCCTTCATGCACCTTCCCTTCATGCACCTTCCCTTCCCTTCACGCACCTTCCCTACCCGCACCTTCCCTTCCCGCACCTTCCCTTCCCTTCCCGCACCTTCCCTTCCCTTCCCGCACCTTACCTTCCCGCACCTTCCCTTCCCTTCCCAGCACCTTCCCTTCCCTTCCCGTACCTTCCCTTCCCTTCCCTTCCCTTCCCGCACCTTCCCTTCCCTTTCCGCACCTTCCCGTACCTTCCCTCCCCATCCCGCACCTTCCCCTCCCTTCCCTTCCCTTCCCTGCCATTCCCTGCCCTTCCCTGTCCTTCCCTGCCCTTCCCTAACGTCCCTTACCGCACTTTCCCTTCCCTTCCCTTCCCTTCCCTTCCCTTCCCTTCCCTTCCCTTCCCTTCCCTTCCCTTCCCTTCCCTTCCCGCACCTTCCCTTCCCGCACCTTCCCTTCCCGCACCTTCCCTTCCCGCACCTTCCCTTCCCGCACCTTCCCTTCCCTTCCCGCACCTTCCCTTCCCGCACCTTCCCTTCCCGCACCTTCCCTTCCCGAACCTTCCCTTCCCGTCCCGCACCTTCCCGCACCTTCCCTTCCCACACCTTCCCTTCCCGCACCTTCCCTTCCCTTCCCTTCCCGCACCTTCCCTTCCCGCACCTTCCCTTCCCGGACCTACCCTTCCCCCAATTTCCCTTCCCTTCCCTTCCCTTCCCCTCCCGCACCTTCCCGCACCTTCCCTTCCCTTCCCTTCCCTTCCCTTCCCTTCCCTTCCCTTCCCTTCCCTTCCCTTCCCTTCCCTTCCCTTCCTTTCCCATTCCTTCCCCTTCCCTTCCCTTCCCTTCCCTTCCCTTCCCTTCCCTTCCCTTCCCTTCCTTTCCCTTCATTTCCCTTCCCTTCCCTTCCCTTCCCTTCCCTTCCCGCACCTTCCCTTCCCTTCCCTTCCATTCCTTTCCCTTCCCTTCCTGCACCTTCCCTTCCCGCACCTTCCCTTCCCTTCCCTTCCCTTCCCTTCCCTTCCCTTCCCTTCCCTTCCCTTCCCTTCCCTTCCCTTCCCTTCCCTTCCCTTCCCTTCCCTTCCCTTCCCTTCCCTTCCCTCCCCTCCCCTTCCCTTCCCTTCCCTTCCCTTCCCTTCCCTTCCCTTCCCTTCCCTTCCCTTCCCTTCCCTTCCTTTCCCTTCCCTTCCCTTCCCGCACCATCCCTTCCCTTCCCTTCTCTTCCCTTCCCTTCCCTTCCCTTCCCTTCCCTTCCCTTCCCTTCCCTTCCCTTCCCTTCCCGCACCTTCCCTTCCCTTCCCTTCCCGCACCTTCCCTTCCCTTCCCGCACCTTCCCTTCCCGCACCTTCCCTTCCCTTCCCTTCCCGCACCTTCCCTTCCCTTCCCTTCCCTTCCCTTCCCGCACCTTCCCTTCCCGCACCTTCCCTTCCCGCACCTTCCCTTCCCGCACCTTCCCTTCCCGCACCTTCCCTTCCCTTCCCTTCCCTTCCCTTCCCGCACCTTCCCTTCCCTTCCCTTCCCTTCCCTTCCCGCACCTTCCCTTCCCTTCCCTTCCCTTCCCTTCCCTTCCCTTCCCTTCCCTTCCCTTCCCTTCCCTTCCCTTCCCTTCCCCTTCCCTTCCCTTCCCGCACCTTCCCGCACCTTCCCGCACCTTCCCTTCCCGCACCTTCCCTTCCCGCACCTTCCCTTCCCGCACCTTCCCTTCCCTTCCCGCACCTTCCCTTCCCGCACCTTCCCTTCCCGCACCTTCCCTTCCCTTCCCGCACCTTCCCTTCCCTTCCCGCACCTTCCCTTCCCGCACCTTCCCTTCCCTTCCCTTCCCTTCCCTTCCCGTACCTTCCCTTCCCTTCCCTTCCCTTCCCTTCCCTTCCCGTACCTTCCCGCACCTTCCCGTACCTTCCCTCCCCATCCCGCACCTTCCCCTCCCTTCCCTTCCCTTCCCTGCCATTCCCTGCCCTTCCCTTTCCTTCCCTGCCCTTCCCTGCCCTTCCCTAACCTCCCTTACCGCACTTTCCCTTCCCTTCCCTTCCCTTCCCTTCCCTTCCCTTCCCTTCCCTTCCCTTCCCTTCCCTTCCCTTCCCTTCCCTTCCCTTCCCGCACCTTCCCTTCCCGCACCTTCCCTTCCCGCACCTTCCCTTCCCTTCCCGCACCTTCCCTTCCCTACCCGCACCTTCCCTTCCCTTCCCTTCCCTTCCCTTCCCTTCCCTTCCCTTCCCTTCCCTTCCCTTCCCTTCCCTTCCCTTCTCTTCCCTTCCCTTCCCTTCCCTTCCCTTCCCTTCCCTTCCCTTCCCTTCCCTTCCCTTCCCTTCCCTTCCCTTCCCTTCCCTTCCCTTCCCTTCCCTTCCCTTCCCTGCCCTTCCCTTCCCTTCCCTTGCGGCACCTTCCCGTCCCTTCCCTTCCCTTCCCTTCCCTTCCCTTCCCTTCCCTTCCCTTCCCTTCCCTTCCCGCACCTTCCCTTCCCGCACCTTCCCTTCCCTTCCCGCACCTTCCCTTCCCTTCCCGCACCTTCCCTTCCCGCACCTTCCCTTCCCTTCCTGCACCTTCCCTTCCCTTCCCGCACCTTCCCTTCCCGCACCTTCCCTTCCCTTCCCGCACCTTCCCTTCCCTTCCCGCACCTTCCCTTCCCGCACCTTCCCTTCCCTTCCATTCCCTTCCCTTCCCTTCCATTCCCTTCCCTTCCCTTCCCTTCCCTTCCCTTCATGCACCTTCCCTTCATGCACCTTCCCTTCCCTTCACGCACCTTCCCTACCCGCACCTTCCCTTCCCGCACCTTCCCTTCCCTTCCCGCACCTTCCCTTCCCTTCCCGCACCTTACCTTCCCGCACCTTCCCTTCCCTTCCCAGCACCTTCCCTTCCCTTCCCGTACCTTCCCTTCCCTTCCCTTCCCGCACCTTCCCTTCCCTTTCCGCACCTTCCCGTACCTTCCCTCCCCATCCCGCACCTTCCCCTCCCTTCCCTTCCCTTCCCTGCCATTCCCTGCCCTTCCCTGTCCTTCCCTGCCCTTCCCTAACGTCCCTTACCGCACTTTCCCTTCCCTTCCCTTCCCTTCCCTTCCCTTCCCTTCCCTTCCCTTCCCTTCCCTTCCCTTCCCTTCCCTTCCCTTCCCTTCCCTTCCCGCACCTTCCCTTCCCGCACCTTCCCTTCCCGCACCTTCCCTTCCCGCACCTTCCCTTCCCTTCCCGCACCTTCCCTTCCCGCACCTTCCCTTCCCGCACCTTCCCTTCCCGAACCTTCCCTCCCGTCCCGCACCTTCCTGCACCTTCCCTTCCCACACCTTCCCTTCCCGCACCTTCCCTTCCCTTCCCTTCCCGCACCTTCCCTTCCCGCACCTTCCCTTCCCGGACCTACCCTTCCCCCAATTTCCCTTCCCTTCCCTTCCCTTCCCCTCCCGCACCTTCCCGCACCTTCCCTTCCCTTCCCTTCCCTTCCCTTCCCTTCCCTTCCCTTCCCTTCCCTTCCCTTCCCTTCCCTTCCTTTCCCATTCCTTCCCCTTCCCTTCCCTTCCCTTCCCTTCCCTTCCCTTCCCTTCCCTTCCCTTCCTTTCCCTTCATTTCCCTTCCCTTCCCTTCCCTTCCCTTCCCTTCCCGCACCTTCCCTTCCCTTCCCTTCCATTCCTTTCCCTTCCCTTCCTGCACCTTCCCTTCCCGCACCTTCCCTTCCCTTCCCTTCCCTTCCCTTCCCTTCCCTTCCCTTCCCTTCCCTTCCCTTCCCTTCCCTTCCCTTCCCTTCCCTTCCCTTCCCTTCCCTTCCCTTCCCTCCCCTCCCCTTCCCTTCCCTTCCCTTCCCTTCCCTTCCCTTCCCTTCCCTTCCCTTCCCTTCCCTTCCCTTCCCTTCCTTTCCCTTCCCTTCCCTTCCCGCACCATCCCTTCCCTTCCCTTCTCTTCCCTTCCCTTCCCTTCCCTTCCCTTCCCTTCCCTTCCCTTCCCTTCCCTTCCCTTCCCGCACCTTCCCTTCCCTTCCCTTCCCGCACCTTCCCTTCCCTTCCCGCACCTTCCCTTCCCGCACCTTCCCTTCCCTTCCCTTCCCGCACCTTCCCTTCCCTTCCCTTCCCTTCCCTTCCCGCACCTTCCCTTCCCGCACCTTCCCTTCCCGCACCTTCCCTTCCCGCACCTTCCCTTCCCGCACCTTCCCTTCCCTTCCCTTCCCTTCCCTTCCCGCACCTTCCCTTCCCTTCCCTTCCCTTCCCTTCCCGCACCTTCCCTTCCCTTCCCTTCCCTTCCCTTCCCTTCCCTTCCCTCCCTTCCCTTCCCTTCCCTTCCCTTCCCTTCCCTTCCCTTCCCTTCCCTTCCCGCACCTTCCCGCACCTTCCCTTCCCGCACCTTCCCTTCCCGCACCTTCCCTTCCCGCACCTTCCCTTCCCTTCCCGCACCTTCCCTTCCCGCACCTTCCCTTCCCGCACCTTCCCTTCCCTTCCCGCACCTTCCCTTCCCTTCCCGCACCTTCCCTTCCCGCACCTTCCCTTCCCTTCCCTTCCCTTCCCTTCCCGTACCTTCCCTTCCCTTTCCTTCCCTTCCCTTCCCTTCCCGTACCTTCCCGCACCTTCCCGTACCTTCCCTCCCCATCCCGCACCTTCCCCTCCCTTCCCTTCCCTTCCCTGCCATTCCCTGCCCTTCCTTTCCTTCCCTGCCCTTCCCTGCCCTTCCCTAACCTCCCTTACCGCACTTTCCCTTCCCTTCCCTTCCCTTCCCTTCCCTTCCCTTCCCTTCCCTTCCCTTCCCTTCCCTTCCCTTCCCTTCCCTTCCCTTCCCTTCCCGCACCTTCCCTTCCCGCACCTTCCCTTCCCGCACCTTCCCTTCCCTTCCCGCACCTTCCCTTCCCTACCCGCACCTTCCCTTCCCTTCCCTTCCCTTCCCTTCCCTTCCCTTCCCTTCCCTTCCCTTCCCTTCCCTTCCCTTCTCTTCCCTTCCCTTCCCTTCCCTTCCCTTCCCTTCCCTTCCCTTCCCTTCCCTTCCCTTCCCTTCCCTTCCCTTCCCTTCCCTTCCCTTCCCTTCCCTTCCCTTCCCTGCCCTTCCCTTCCCTTCCCTTGCGGCACCTTCCCGTCCCTTCCCTTCCCTTCCCTTCCCTTCCCTTCCCTTCCCTTCCCTTCCCTTCCCTTCCCGCACCTTCCCTTCCCGCACCTTCCCTTCCCTTCCCGCACCTTCCCTTCCCTTCCCGCACCTTCCCTTCCCGCACCTTCCCTTCCCTTCCTGCACCTTCCCTTCCCTTCCCGCACCTTCCCTTCCCGCACCTTCCCTTCCCTTCCCGCACCTTCCCTTCCCTTCCCGCACCTTCCCTTCCCGCACCTTCCCTTCCCTTCCATTCCCTTCCCTTCCCTTCTCATGCCTTCCCTTCCCGCGCCTTCCCTTCCCGCAACTTCCGTTCCCTTCCCCTCCCTTCCCTTCCCTTCCCTTCCCTTCCGTTCCCTTCCCTTCCCTTCCCTTCCCTTCCCTGCCCTTCCCTGCCCTTCCCTTCCCTTCCCTTGCGGCACTTTCTCTTCCCTTCCCTTCCCTTCCCTTCCCTTCCCTTCCCTTCCCTTCCCTTCCCTTCCCTTCCCTTCCGTTCCCTTCCCTTCCCTTCCCTTCCCTTCATGCACCTTCCCTTCATGCACTTTCCCTTCCCTTCACGCACCTTCCCTACCCGCACCTTCCCTTCCCGCACCTTCCCTTCCCTTCCCGCACCTTCCCTTCCCTTCCCGCACCTTACCTTCCCGCACCTTCCCTTCCCTTCCCGCACCTTCCCTTCCCTTCCCGTACCTTCCCTTCCCTTCCCTTCCCTTCCCGCACCTTCCCTTCCCTTTCCGCACCTTCCCGTACCTTCCCTCCCCATCCCGCACCTTCCCCTCCCTTCGCTTGCCTTCCCTGCCATTCCCTGCCCTTCCCTGTCCTTCCCTGCCCTTCCCTAACTTCCCTTACCGCACTTTCCCTTCCATTCCCTTCCCTTCCCTTCCCTTCCCTTCCCTTCCCTTCCCTTCCCTTCCCTTCCCTTCCCTTCCCTTCTCGCACCTTCCCTTCCCTTCCCGCACCTTCCCTTCCCGCACCTTCCCTTCCCTTCCCTTCCCTTCCCTTCCCTTCCCTTCCCTTCCCTTCCCTTCCCTTCCCTTCCCTTCCCTTCCCTTCCCTTCCCGCACCTTCCCTTCCCGCACCTTCCCTTCCCGCACCTTCCCTTCCCGCACCTTCCCTTCCCTTCCCGCACCTTCTCTTCCCGCACCTTCCCTTCCCTTCCCATCCCTTCCCTTCCCTTCCCTTCCCTTCCCTTCCCTTCCCTTCCCTTCCCTTCCCTTCCCTTCCCTTCCCTTCCCGCACCTTCCCGCACCTTCCCGCACCTTCCCGCACCTTCCCGCACCTTCCCTTCCCGCACCTTCCCTTCCCTTCCCGCACCTTCCCTTCCCGCACCTTCCCTTCCCGCACCTTCCCTTCCCTTCCCGCACCTTCCCTTCCCTTCCCGCACCTTCCCTTCCCGCACCTTCCCTTCCCTTCCCTTCCCTTCCCTTCCCGTACCTTCCCTTCCCTTCCCTTCCCTTCCCGCACCTTCCCGTACCTTCCCGCACCTTCCCGTACCTTCCCTCCCCATCCCGCACCTTCCCCTCCCTTCCCTTCCCTTCCCTGCCATTCCCTGCCCTTCCCTTTCCTTCCCTGCCCTTCCCTGCCCTTCCCTAACCTCCCTTACCGCACTTTCCCTTCCCTTCCCTTCCCTTCCCTTCCCTTCCCTTCCCTTCCCTTCCCTTCCCTTCCCTTCCCTTCCCTTCCCTTCCCGCACCTTCCCTTCCCGCACCTTCCCTTCCCGCACCTTCCCTTCCCGCACCTTCCCTTCCCGCACCTTCCCTTCCCTTCCCGCACCTTCCCTTCCCTACCCGCACCTTCCCTTCCCTTCCCTTCCCTTCCCTTCCCTTCCCTTCCCTTCCCTTCCCTTCCCTTCCCTTCCTTCCCTTCTCTTCCCTTCACTTCCCTTCCCTTCCCTTCCCTTCCCTTCCCTTCCCTTCCCTTCCCTTCCCTTCCCTTCCCTTCCCTTCCCTTCCCTGCCCTTCCCTTCCCTTCCCTTGCGGCACCTTCCCGTCCCTTCCCTTCCCTTCCCTTCCCTTCCCTTCCCTTCCCTTCCCTTCCCTTCCCTTCCCTTCCCTTCCCTTCCCTTCCCTTCCCTTCCCTTCCCTTCCCTTCCCGCACCTTCCCTTCCCGCACCTTCCCTTCCCGCACCTTCCCTTCCCTTCCCGCACCTTCCCTTCCCTTCCCGCACCTTCCCTTCCCGCACCTTCCCTTCCCTTCCCGCACCTTCCCTTCCCTTCCCGCACCTTCCCTTCCCGCACCTTCCCTTCCCTTCCATTCCCTTCCCTTCCCTTCTCATGCCTTCCCTTCCCGCGCCTTCCCTTCCCGCAACTTCCGTTCCCTTCCCTTCCCTTCCCTTCCCTTCCCTTCCCTTCCCTTCCGTTCCCTTCCCTTCCCTTCCCTTCCCTTCCCTTCCCTTCCCTGCCCTTCCCTGCCCTTCCCTTCCCTTCCCTTGCGGCACTTTCTCTTCCCTTCCCTTCCCTTCCCTTCCCTTCCCTTCCCTTCCCTTCCCTTCCCTTCCCTTCCCTTCCCTTCCCTTCCCTTCCCTTCCCTTCCCTTCCCTTCCCTTCCCTTCCCTTCCCTTCCCTTCATGCACCTTCCCTTCATGCACCTTCCCTTCCCTTCACGCACCTTCCCTTCCCGCACCTTCCCTTCCCGCACCTTCCCTTCCCTTCCCGCACCTTCCCTTCCCTTCCCGCACCTTACTTTCCCGCACCTTCCCTTCCCTTCCCGCACCTTCCCTTCCCTTCCCGTACCTTCCCTTCCCTTCCCTTCCCTTCCTGCACCTTCCCTTCCCTTTCCGCACCTTCCCGTACCTTCCCTCCCCATCCCGCACCTTCCCCTCCCTTCCCTTCCCTTCCCTGCCATTCCCTGCCCTTCCCTGTCCTTCCCTGCCCTTCCCTAACTTCCCTTACCGCACTTTCCCTTCCATTCCCTTCCCTTCCCTTCCCTTCCCTTCCCTTCCCTTCCCTTCCCTTCTCGCACCTTCCCTTCCCTTCCCGCACCTTCCCTTCCCGCACCTTCCCTTCCCGCACCTTCCCTTCCCGCACCTTCCCTTCCCGTCCCGCACCTTCCCGCACCTTCCCTTCCCGCACCTTCCCTTCCCGCACCTTCCCTTCCCTTCCCTTCCCGCACCTTCCCTTCCCGCACCTTCCCTTCCCGGACCTTCCCTTCCCCCAATTTCCCTTCCCTTCCCTTCCCTTCCCCTCCCGCACCTTCCCGCACCTTCCCTTCCCTTCCCTTCCCTTCCCTTCCCTTCCCTTCCCTTCCCTTCCCTTCCCTTCCCTTCCCTTCCCTTCCCTTCCCTTCCCTTCCCGCACCTTCCCTTCCCTTCCCTTCCAGCAACTTCCCGCACCTTCCCGCACCTTCCCTTCCCATCCCGCACCTTCCCCTCCGTTCCCTTCCCTCACTGCCCTTCCCTGCCCTTCCCTGTCCTTCCCTGCCCTTCCCTGCCCTTCCCTGCCCTTCCCTTCCTTTCCCTTCCCTTCCCTTCCCTTCCCTTCCCTTCCTTCCCTCCCTTCCCTTCCCTTCCCTTCCCTTCCCTTCCCTTCCCTTCCTTCCCTTCCCTTCCCTTCCCTTCCCGCATCTTCCCTTCCCTTCCCTTCCCTTCCCTTCCTTCCCTTCCCTTCCCTCCCCGCACCTTCCCTTCCCGCAAATCCCTTCCCTTCCCGCGCCTTCCCTTCCCTTCCCTTTCCGCACCTTCCGTTCCCGCACCTTCCCTTCCCGCACCTTCCCTTCCCGCACCTTCCCTTCCCTTCCCGCACCTTCCCTTCCTTCCCGCACCTTCTCTTCCCTTCACTTTCCGCAACATCCATTCCCTTCCCTTCCCTTCCCTTCCCTTCCCTTCCCATCCCTTCCCTTCCCTTCCCTTCCCTTCCCTTCCTTCCCTTCCCTTCCCTTCCCTTCCCTTCCCTTCCCTTCCCTTCCCTTCCCTTCCCTTCTCTTCCCTTCCCTTCCCTTCCCTTCCCGCACCTTCCCTTCCCTTCCCTTCCCTTCCCTTCCCTTCCTTCCCTTCACGCACCTTCCCTTCCCTTCCCTTCCCTTCCCTTCCCTTCCCTTCCCTTCCCTTCCGTTCCTTGCCCTTCCCTTCCCTTCCCTTCCCTTCCCTTCCCTTCCCTTCCCTTCCATTCCCTTCCAGCACCTTCCCTCCCCGCACCTTCCATTCCCGCACCTTCCCTTCCCTTCCCTTCCCTTCCCTTCCCTTCCCGCACCTTCCCTTCCCTTCACTTCCCGCAACATCCCTTCCCTTCCCTTCCCTTCCCTTCCCTTCCCTTCCCTTCCCTTCCCTTCCCTTCCCTTCCCTTCCCTTCCCTTCCCTTCCCTTCCCTTCCCTTCCCGCACCTTCCCTTCCCTTCCCTCACCTTCCCTCCCCGCAACTTCCCTTCCCGCACCTTCCTTTCCCTTCCCGCACCTTCCCTTCCCTTCCCACACCTTCCCTTCCCTTCACTTCCCGCAACATCCCTTCCCTTCCCTTCCCTTCCCTTCCCTTCCCTTCCCTTCCGTTCCCTTCCCTTCCCTTCCCTTCCCTTCCCTTCCCTTCCCTTCCCTTCCCTTCCCTTCCCTTCCCTTCCCTTCTCTTCCCTTCCCTTCCCTTCCCCTCCCTTCCCGCACCTTCCCTTCCCTTCCCTTCCCTTCCCTTCCCTTCCCTTCCCATACCTTCCCTTCCCTTCCCTTCCCTTCCTTGCCCTTCCCTTCCCTTCCCGCACCATCCCTTCCCTTCCTTTCCCTTCCCTTCCCTTCCCTTCCTTCCCTTCCCTTCCTTCCCTTCCCTTCCCTTCCCTTCCCTTCCCTTCCCTTCCCTTCCCTTCCCTTCCCTTCCCTTCCCTTCCCTTCCCTTCCCTTCCCGCACCTTCCCTTCCCTTCCCTCACCTTCCCTCCCCGCAACTTCCCTTCCCGCACCTTCCTTTCCCTTCCCGCACCTTCCCTTCCCTTCCCACACCTTCCCTTCCCTTCACTTCCCGCAACATCCCTTCCCTTCCCTTCCCTTCCCTTCCCTTCCCTTCCCTTCCCTTCCCTTCCCTTCCCTTCCCTTCCCTTCCCTTCCCTTCCCTTCCCTTCCCTTCCCTTCTCTTCCCTTCCCTTCCCTTCCCCTCCCTTCCCGCACCTTCCCTTCCCTTCCCTTCCCTTCCCTTCCCTTCCCTTCCCTTCCCTTCCCTTCCCTTCCCTTCCCTTCCCTTCCCATACCTTCCCTTCCCTTCCCTTCCCTTCCTTGCCCTTCCCTTCCCTTCCCGCAACTTCCCTTCCCGCACCTTCCCTTCCCGCACCTTCCCTTCCCGTCCCGCACCTTCCCGCACCTTCCCTTCCCGCACCTTCCCTTCCCGCACCTTCCCTTCCCTTCCCGCACCTTCCCTTCCCTTCCCGCACCTTCCCTTCCCGCACCTTCCCTTCCCTTCCATTCCCTTCCCTTCCCTTCTCATGCCTTCCCTTCCCGCGCCTTCCCTTCCCGCAACTTCCGTTCCCTTCCCTTCCCTTCCCTTCCTTCCCTTCCCTTCCCTTCCGTTCCCTTCCCTTCCCTTCCCTTCCCTTCCCTTCCCTTCCCTTCCCTGCCCTTCCCTGCCCTTCCCTTCCCTTCCCTTGCGGCACTTTCTCTTCCCTTCCCTTCCCTTCCCTTCCCTTCCTTCCCTTCCTTCCCTTCCCTTCCCTTCCTTCCCTTCCCTTCCCTTCCCTTCCCTTCCCTTCCCTTCCCTTCATGCACCTTCCCTTCATGCACCTTCCCTTCCCTTCACGCACCTTCCCTTCCCGCACCTTCCCTTCCCGCACCTTCCCTTCCCTTCCCGCACCTTCCCTTCCCTTCCCGCACCTTACTTTCCCGCACCTTCCCTTCCCTTCCCGCACCTTCCCTTCCCTTCCCGTACCTTCCCTTCCCTTCCCTTCCCTTCCTGCACCTTCCCTTCCCTTTCCGCACCTTCCCGTACCTTCCCTCCCCATCCCGCAACTTCCCTCCCTTCCCTTCCCTTCCCTGCCATTCCCTGCCCTTCCCTGTCCTTCCCTGCCCTTCCCTAACTTCCCTTACCGCACTTTCCCTTCCATTCCCTTCCCTTCCCTTCCCTTCCCTTCCCTTCCCTTCCCTTCTCGCACCTTCCCTTCCCTTCCCGCACCTTCCCTTCCCGCACCTTCCCTTCCCGCACCTTCCCTTCCCGCACCTTCCCCTTCCCGTCCCGCACCTTCCCGCACCTTCCCTTCCCGCACCTTCCCTTCCCGCACCTTCCCTTCCCTTCCCTTCCCGCACCTTCCCTTCCCGCACCTTCCCTTCCCGGACCCTTCCCTTCCCCCAATTTCCCTTCCCTTCCCTTCCCTTCCCCTCCCGCACCTTCCCGCACCTTCCCTTCCCTTCCCTTCCCTTCCCTTCCCTTCCCTTCCCTCCCTTCCCTTCCCTTCCCTTCCCTTCCCTTCCCTTCCCTTCCCTTCCCTTCCCTTCCCTTCCCTTCCCTTCCCGCACCTTCCCTTCCCTTCCCTTCCAGCAACTTCCCGCACCTTCCCGCACCTTCCCTTCCCATCCCGCACCTTCCCCTCCGTTCCCTTCCCTCACTGCCCTTCCCTGCCCTTCCCTGTCCTTCCCTGCCCTTCCCTGCCCTTCCCTGCCCTTCCCTTCCTTTCCCTTCCCTTCCCTTCCCTTCCCTT
Source organism: Caloenas nicobarica (assembly GCF_036013445.1). Taxonomy (NCBI): domain Eukaryota; kingdom Metazoa; phylum Chordata; class Aves; order Columbiformes; family Columbidae; genus Caloenas; species Caloenas nicobarica. Next base: position 31,316 of record NW_027017054.1, read on the forward strand.
CCCTTCCCTTCCCTTCCCTTCCCTTCCTTCCCTTCCCTTCCCTTCCCTTCCCTTCCCTTCCCTTCCCTTCCCTTCCCTTCCCTTCCCTTCCCTTCCCTTCCCTTCCCTTCCCGCATCTTCCCTTCCCTTCCCTTCCCCTTCCCTTCCCTTCCCTTCCCTCCCCGCACCTTCCCTTCCCGCAAATCCCTTCCCTTCCCGCGCCTTCCCTTCCCTTCCCGCACCTTCCCTTCCCGCACCTTCCCTTCCCGCACCTTCCCTTCCCGCACCTTCCCTTCCCTTCCCGCACCTTCCCTTCCCTTCCCGCCCTTCTCTTCCCTTCACTTTCCGCAACATCCATTCCCTTCCCTTCCCTTCCCTTCCCTTCCCTTCCCTTCCCTTCCCTTCCCTTCCCTTCCCTTCCCTTCCCTTCCCTTCCCTTCCCTTCCCTTCCCTTCCCTTCCCTTCCCTTCCCTTCCCTTCCCTTCTCTTCCCTTCCCTTCCCTTCCCTTCCCGCACCTTCCCTTCCCTTCCCTTCCCTTCCCTTCCCTTCCCTTCCCTTCACGCACCTTCCCTTCCCTTCCCTTCCCTTCCTTCCCTTCCTTCCCTTCCCTTCCCTTCCCTTCCGTTCCTTGCCCTTCCCTTCCCTTCCCTTCCCTTCCCTTCCCTTCCCTTCCATTCCCTTCCAGCACCTTCCCTCCCCGCACCTTCCATTCCCGCACCTTCCCTTCCCTTCCCTTCCCTTCCCTTCCCTTCCCGCACCTTCCCTTCCCTTCACTTCCCGCAACATCCCTTCCCTTCCCTTCCCTTCCCTTCCCTTCCCTTCCCTTCCCTTCCCTTCCCTTCCCTTCCCTTCCCTTCCTTCCCTTCCCTTCCCTTCCCTTCCCTTTCCTTCCCTTCCCTTCCCTTCCCTTCCCTTCCCGCACCTTCCCTTCCCTTCCCTCACCTTCCCTCCCCGCAACTTCCCTTCCCGCACCTTCCTTTCCCTTCCCGCACCTTCCCTTCCCTTCCCACACCTTCCCTTCCCTTCACTTCCCGCAACATCCCTTCCCTTCCCTTCCCTTCCCTTCCCTTCCCTTCCCTTCCCTTCCCTTCCCTTCCCTTCCCTTCCCTTCCCTTCCCTTCCCTTCCCTTCCCTTCCCTTCTCTTCCCTTCCCTTCCCTTCCCCTCCCTTCCCGCACCTTCCCTTCCCTTCCCTTCCCTTCCCTTCCCTTCCCTTCCCATACCTTCCCTTCCTTCCCTTCCCTTCCTTGCCCTTCCCTTCCCTTCCCGCACCATCCCTTCCCTTCCTTTCCCTTCCCTTCCCTTCCCTTCCCTTCCCTTCCCTTCCCTTCCCTTCCCTTCCCTTCCCTTCCCTTCCCTTCCCTTCCCTTCCCTTCCCTTCCCTTCCCTTCCCTTCCCTTCCCTTCCCTCCCGCACCTTCCCTTCCTTCCCTTTCCCTTCCCGCACCTTCCCTTCCCTTCCCACACCTTCCCTTCCCTTCACTTCCCGCAACATCCTTCCTTTCCCTTCCCTTCCCTTCCCTTCCCTTCCCTTCCTTCCCTTCCCTTCCCTTCCCTTCCCTTCCCTTCCCTTCCCTTCCCTTCCCTTCTCTTCCCTTCCCTTCCCTTCCCCTCCCTTCCCGCACCTTCCTTCCCTTCCCTTCCTTCCCTTCCCTTCCCTTCCCTTCCCTTCCCATACTTCCCTTCCCTTCCCTTCCCATACCTTCCCTTCCCTTCCCTTCCCTTCCTTGACCTTCCCTTCCCTTCCCTGCCCTTCCCTTCCCTTCCCGCAACTTCCCTTCCCGCACCTTCCCTTCCCGCACCTTCCCTTCCCGTCCCGCACCTTCCCGCACCTTCCCTTCCCGCACCTTCCTTTCCCGCACCTTCCCTTCCCTTCCCTTCCCGCATCTTCCCTTCCCGCACCTTCCCTTCCCGGACCTTCCCTTCCCCCAATTTCCCTTCCCTTCCCTTCCCTTCCCCTCCCGCACCTTCCCGCACGTTCCCTTCCCTTCCCTTCCCTTCCCTTCCCTTCCCTTCCCTTCCCTTCACTTCCCTTCCCTTCCCTTCCCTTCCCGCACCTTCCCTTCCCTTCCCTTCCAGCAACTTCCCGCACCTTCCCGCACCTTCCCTTCCCATCCCGCACCTTCCCCTCCGTTCACTTCCCTCACTGCCCTTCCCTGCCCTTCCCTGTCCTTCCCTGCCCTTCCCTGCCCTTCCCTGCACTTCCCTTCCTTTCCCTTCCCTTCCCTTCCCTTCCCTTCCCTTCCCTTCCCTTCCCTTCCCTTCCTTTCCCTTCCCCTTCCCGCACCTTCCCTTCCCTTCCCTTCCCTTCCCTTCCCTTCCCTTCCCTTCCCTTCCCTTCCCTTCCCTTCCCTTCCCTTCCCGCAGATTCCCTTCCCGCACCTTCCCGCACCTTCCCGCACCTTCCCGCACCTTCCCTTCCCGCACCTTCCCTTCCCGCACCTTCCCTTCCCTTCCCGCACCTTCCCTTCCCGCACCTTCCCTTCCCGCACCTTCCCTTCCCGCACCTTCCCTTCCCTTCCCGCACCTTCCCTTCCCTTCCCGCACCTTCTCTTCCCTTCACTTCCCGCAACATCCCTTCCCTTCCCTTCCCTTTCCTTCCCTTCCCTTCCCTTCCCTTCCCTTCCCTTCCCTTCCCTTCCCTTCCCTTCCCTTCCCTTCCCTTCCCTTCCCTTCCCTTCTTTTCCCTTCCCTTCCCTTCCCTTCTTTTCCCTTCCCTTCCCTTCCCTTCCCGCACCTTCCCTTCCCTTCCCTTCCCTTCCCTTCCCATCCCTTCCCTTCCCTTCCCTTCCCTTCCCTTCCCTTCCGTTCCTTGACCTTCCCTTCCCTTCCCTTCCCTTCCCTTCCCTTCCCTTCCCTTCCCTTCCATTCCCTTCCCGCACCTTCCCTCCCCGCACCTTCCATTCCCGCACCTTCCCTTCCCTTCCCGCGCCTTCCCTTCCCTTCCCGCACCTTCCCTTCCCTTCACTTCCCGCAACATCCCTTCCCTTCCCTTCCCTTCCCTTCCCTTCCCTTCCCTTCCTTTCCCTTCCCTTCCCTTCCCTTCCCTTCCCTTCCCTTCCCTTCCCTTCCCTTCCCTTCCCTTCCCTTCCCTTCCCTTCCCTTCCCTTCCCTTCCCGCACCTTCCCTCCCCGCAACTTCCCTTCCCGCACCTTCCTTTCCCTTCCCGCACCTTCCCTTCCCTTCCCACACCTTCCCTTCCCTTCACGTCCCGCAACATCCCTTCCCTTCCCTTCCCTTCCCTTCCCTTCCCTTCCCTTCCCTTCCCTTCCCTTCCCTTCCCTTCCCTTCCCTTCCCTTCTCTTCCCTTTCCTTCCCTTCCCTTCCCTTCCCTTCCCTTCCCGCACCTTCCCTTCCCTTCCCTTCTCTTCCCTTCCATTCCCTTCCCTTCCCTTCCCTTCCCGCACCTTCCCTTCCCTTCCCGCACCTTCCCTTCCCTTCCCGCACCTTCCCTTCCCGCACCTTCCCGCACCTTCCCGCACCTTCCCTTCCCGCACCTTCCCGCACCTTCCCGCAACTTCCCTTCCCTTCCCGCACTTTCCCGCACCTTCCCTTCCCATTCCGCACCTTCCCCTCCCTTCCCTTCCCTTCCCTTCCCTTCCCTTCCCTTCCCTTCCCTTCCCTTCCCTTCCCTTCCCTTCCCTTCCCTTCCCTTCCCTTCCGTTCCCTTCCCTTCCCTTCCCTTCCCTTCCCTTCCCTTCCCTTCCCTTCCCTTCCCTTCCCTTACCTTCCCTTCCCTTCCCGCACCTTCCCGCACCTTCCCGCACCTTCCCTTCCCGCACCTTCCCTTCCCGCACCTTCCCTTCCGTTCCCTTCCCGCACCTTCCCTCACCTTCCCTTCCCGCACCTTCCCGCACCTTCCCGCACCTTCCCTTCCCTTCCCTTCCCTTCCCTTCCCTTCCCTTCCCGCACCTTCCCTTCCCATTCCACACCTTCCCCTCCCTTCCCCTCCCTTCCCTTCCCTTCCCTTCCCTTCCCTTCCCTTCCCTTCCCTTCCCTTCCCTTCCCTTCCTTTCCCTTCCCTTCCCTTCTCACGCCTTCCCTTCCCGCGTCTTCCCTTCCCGCAACTTCCGTTCCCTTCCCTTCCCTTCCCTTCCCTTCCCTTCCCTTCCCTTCCCTTCCCTTCCCTTCCCTTCCCTTCCCTTCCCTTCCCTTCCCTTCCCTTCCCGCACCTTCCCGAACCTTCCCACACCTTCCCGCACCTTCCCTTCCCGCACCTTCCCTTCCCTTCCCGCACCTTCCCGTCCCGCACCTTCCCTTCCCGCACCTTCCCTTCCCTTCCCGCACCTTCCCTTCCCGCACCTTCTCTTCCCGCACCTTCCCTTCCCTTCCCGCACCTTCCCTTCCCTTCCCTTCCCTTCCCTTCCCTTCCCTTCCCTTCCCTTCCCTTCCCTTCCCTTCCCTTCCCTTCCCTTCCCTTCCCGCACCTTCCCTTCCCGCACCTTCCCTTCCCGCACCTTCCCTTCCCTTCCCGCACCTTCCCTTCCCGCACCTTCCCTTCCTGCACCCTCCCTTCCCGCACCTTCCCTTCCCTTCCCGCACCTTCCCTTCCCGCACCTTCCCTTCCCGCACCTTCCCTTCCCGCACCTTCCCGCACCTTCCCTTCCCGCAACTTCCCTTCCCGCACCTTCCCTTCCCTTCCCGCACCTTCCCTTCCCTTCCCTTCCCTTCCCTTCCCATCCCTTCCCTTCCCTTCCCTTCCCTTCCCTTCCCTTCCGTTCCTTGACCTTCCCTTCCCTTCCCTTCCCTTCCCTTCCCGCACCTTCCCTTCCCTTCCCGCACCTTCCCGTACCTTCCCTCCCCATCCCGCACCTTCCCCTCCCTTCCCTTCCCTTCCCTGCCCTTCCCTGCCCTTCCCTGTCCTTCCCTGCCCTTCCCTGCCCTTCCCTAACTTCCCTTACCGCACTTTCCCTTCCCTTCCCTTCCCTTCCCTTCCCTTCCCTTCCCTTCCCTTCCCTTCCCTTCCCTTCCCTTCCCTTCCCTTCCCTTCCCTTCCCTTCCCTTCCCTTCCCTTCCCGCAGCTTCCCTTCCTTCCCTTCCCGCACCTTCCCTTCCCGCACCTTCCCTCCCCGCACCTTCCCTTCCCGCACCTTCCTTTCCCTTCCCGCGCCTTCCCTTCCCTTCCCTTTCCGCACCTTCCGTTCCCGCACCTTCCCTTCCCGCACCTTCCCTTCCCGCACCTTCCCTTCCCTTCCCGCACCTTCCCTTCCCTTCCCGCACCTTCTCTTCCCTTCACTTCCCGCAACATCCCTTCCCTTCCCTTCCCTTCCCTTTCCTTCCCTTCCCTTCCCTTCCCTTCCCTTCCCTTCCCTTCCCTTCCCTTCCCTTCCCTTCCCTTCCCTTCCCTTCCCTTCCCTTCCCTTCTCTTCCCTTCCCTTCCCTTCCCTTCCCGCACCTTCCCTTCCCTTCCCTTCCCTTCCCTTCCCATCCGTTCCCTTCCCTTCCCTTCCCTTCCCTTCCCTTCCGTTCCTTGACCTTCCCTTCCCTTCCCTTCCCTTCCCTTCCCTTCCCTTTCCTTCCCTTCCCTTCCCTTCCATTCCCTTCCCGCAACTTCCCTCCCCGCACCTTCCATTCCCGCACCTTCCCTTCCCTTCCCGCGCCTTCCCTTCCCTTCCCGCACCTTCCCTTCCCTTCACTTCCCTTCCCTTCCCTTCCCTTCCCTTCCCTTCCCTTCCCTTCCCTTCCATTCCCTTCCCTTCCCTTCCCTTCCCTTCCCTTCCCTTCCCTTCCCTTCCCTTCCCTTCCCTTCCCTTCCCTTCCCTTCCCTTCCCTTCCCTTCGCTTCCCTTCCCTTCCCTTCCCTTCCCGCACCTTCCCTCCCCGCAACTTCCCTTCCCGCACCTTCCTTTCCCTTCCCGCACCTTCCCTTCCCTTCCCTTCCTTGCCCTTCCCTTCCCTTCCCGCACCATCCCTTCCCTTCCTTTCCCTTCCCTTCCCTTCCCTTCCCTTCCCTTCCCTTCCCTTCCCTTCCCTTCCCTTCCCTTCCTTCCCTTCCCTTCCCTTCCCTTCCCTTCCCTTCCCTTCCCTTCCCTTCTCTTCACTTCCCTTCCCTTCCCTTCCCTTCCCTTCACTTCCCTTCCCTTCCCTTCTTTCCCTTCCCTTCCCTTCCCTTCCCTTCCCTTCCCTTCCCTTCCCTTCCCTTCCCTTCCCTTCCCTTCCCTTCCCTTCCCTTCCCTTCCCTTCCCTTCCCTTCCCTTCCCTTCCCTTCCCTTCTCTTCCCTTCCCTTCCCTTCTCTTCCCTTCCCTTCCCTTCCCTTCCCTTCCCTTCCCTTCCCTTCCCTCCCCGCACCTTCCCTCCCCGCAACTTCCCTTTCCGCACCTTCCTTTCCCTTCCCGCACCTTCCCTTCCCTTCCCACACCTTCCCTTCCCTTCACGTCCCGCAACATCCCTTCCCTTTCCTTCCCTTCCCTTCCCTTCCCGTACCTTCCCTTCCCTTCCCTTCCCTTCCCTTCCCTTCCCTTCCCTTCCCTTCCCTTCCCTTCCCTTCCCTTCCCGCACCTTCCCTTCCCTTCCCTTCCCTTCCCTTCCCTTCCCTTCCCATCCCTTCCCTTCCCTTCCCTTCCCTTCCTTGCCCTTCCCTTCCCTTCCCGCACCATCCCTTCCCTTCCCTTCCCTTCCCTTCCCTTCCCTTCCCTTCCCTTCCCTTCCCTTCCCTTCCCTTCCCTTCCCTTCCCTTCCCTTCCCTTCCCTTCCCTTCCCTTCCCTTCCCTTCTCTTCCCTTCCCTTCCCTTCCCTTCCTTTCCCTTCCCTTCCCTTCCCTTCCCTTCCCTTCCCTTCCCTTCCCTTCACTTCCCTTCTCTTCCCTTCCATTCCCTTCCCGCACCTTCCCTTCCCGCACCTTCCCTTCCCTTCCCGCACCTTCCCTTCCCTTCCCGCACCTTCCCGCACCTTCCCTTCCCGCACCTTCCCGCACCTTCCCTTCCCGCACCTTCCCGCACCTTCCCGCAACTTCCCTTCCCTTCCCGCACTTTCCCTTCCCTTCCCTTCCCATTCCGCACCTTCCCCTCCCTTCCCTTCCCTTCCCTTCCCTTCCCTTCCCTTCCCTTCCCTTCCCTTCCCTTCCCTTCCCTTCCCTTCCCTTCCCGCACCTTCCCTTCCCTTCCCGCACCTTCCCGCACCTTCCCGCACCTTCCCGCACCTTCCCGCACCTTCCCTTCCCGCACCTTCCCTTCCCGCACCTTCCCTTCCGTTCCCTTCCCGCACCTTCCCTCACCTTCCCTTCCCGCACCTTCCCGCACCTTCCCGCACCTTCCCTTCCCTTCCCTTCCCTTCCCTTCCCTTCCCTTCCCTTCCCGCACCTTCCCTTCCCATTCCGCACCTTCCCCTCCCTTCCCCTCCCTTCCCTTCCCTTCCCTTCCCTTCCATTCCCTTCCCTTCCCTTCCCTTCCCTTCCCTTCCCTTCCCTTCCCTTCCCTTCCCTTCCCTTCCCACACCTTCCCTTCCCTTCCCACACCTTCCCTTCCCTTCACGTCCCGCAACATCCCTTCCCTTCCCTTCCCTTCCCTTCCCTTCCCTTCCCTTCCCTTCCCTTCCCTTCCCTTCCCTTCCCTTCCCTTCCCTTCCCTTCCCTTCCCTTCCCTTCCCTTCCCTTCCCTTCCCGCACCATCCCTTCCCGCACCTTCCTTTCCCTTCCCTTCCCTTCCCTTCCCTTCCCTTCCCATCCCTTCCCTTCCCTTCCCTTCCCTTCCCTTCCTTGCCCTTCCCTTCCCTTCCCTTCCTTTCCCTTCCCTTCCTTTCCCTTCCCTTCCCTTCCCTTCCCTTCCCTTCCCTTCCCTTCCCTTCCCTTCCCTTCCCTTCCCTTCCCTTCCCTTCCCTTCCCTTCCCTTCCCTTCCCTTCCCTTCCCTTCCCTTCTCTTCCCTTCCCTTCCTTTCCATTCCTTTCCCTTCCCTTCCCTTCCCTTCCCTTCCCTTCCCTTCCCTCCTCTTCCCTTCCATTCCCTTCCCTTCCCTTCCCTTCCCGCACCTTCCCTTCCCTTCCCGCACCTTCCCTTCCCTTCCCGCACCTTCCCTTCCCTTCCCTTCCCGCACCTTCCCGCACCTTCCCTTCCCGCACCTTCCCGCACCTTCCCGCAACTTCCCTTCCCTTCCCGCACTTTCCCGCACCTTCCCTTCCCATTCCGCACCTTCCCTTCCCTTCCCTTCCCTTCCCTTCCCTTCCCTTCCCTTCCCTTCCCTTCCCTTCCCTTCCCTTCCCTTCCCTTCCCTTCCCTTCCCTTCCCTTCCCTTCCCTTCCCTTCCCGCACCTTCCCGCACCTTCCCGCACCTTCCCGCAACTTCCTGCACCTTCCCTTCCCGCACCTTCCCTTCCCGCACCTTCCCTTCCGTTCCCTTCCCGCACCTTCCCTCACCTTCCCTTCCCGCACCTTCCCGCACCTTCCCTTCCCTTCCCTTCCCTTCCCTTCCCTTCCCTTCCCTTCCCTTCCCGCACCTTCCCTTCCCATTCCGCACCTTCCCCTCCCTTCCCCTCCCTTCCCTTCCCTTCCCTTCCCTTCCCTTCCCTTCCCTTCCCTTCCCTTCCCTTCCCTTCCCTTCCCTTCCCTTCCCTTCCCTTCCCTTCCCTTCCCTTCCCTTCCCTTCCCTTCCTTTCCCTTCCCTTCCCTTCTCACGCCTTCCCTTCCCGCGTCTTCCCTTCCCGCAACTTCCGTTCCCTTCCCTTCCCTTCCCTTCCCTTCCCTTCCCTTCCCTTCCCTTCCCTTCCCTTCCCGCACCTTCCCGCACCTTCCCGCACCTTCCCGCACCTTCCCGCACCTTCCCGCACCTTCCCGCACCTTCCCTTCCCGCACCTTCCCTTCCCTTCCCTTCCCGCACCTTCCCTTCCCGCACCTTCCCTTCCCTTCCCTTCCCGCACCTTCCCTTCCCGCACCTTCCCTTCCCGCACCTTCCCTTCCCTTCCCGCACCTTCCCTTCCCTTCCCGTACCTTCCCTTCCCTTCCCTTCCCTTCCCTTCCCTTCCCGCACCTTCCCTTCCCTTCCCGCACCTTCCCGTACCTTCCCTCCCCATCCCGCACCTTCCCCTCCCTTCCCTTCCCTTCCCTACCATTCCCTGCCCTTCCCTGTCCTTCCCTGCCCTTCCCTGCCCTTCCCTAACTTCCCTTACCGCACTTTCCCTTCCCTTCCCTTCCCTTCCCTTCCCTTCCCTTCCCTTCCCTTCCCTTCCCTTCCCTTCCCTTCCCTTCCCTTCCCTTCCCTTCCCTTCCCTTCCCGCAGCTTCCCTTCCCTTCCCTTCCCGCACCTTCCCTTCCCGCACCTTCCCTCCGCGCACCTTCCCTTCCCGCACCTTCCCTTCCCTTCCCGCGCCTTCCCTTCCCTTCCCTTTCCGCACCTTCCGTTCCCGCACCTTCCCTGCTCGCACCTTCCCTTCCCGCACCTTCCCTTCCCTTCCCGCACCTTCCCTTCCCTTCCCGCACCTTCTCTTCCCTTCACTTCCCGCAACATCCCTTCCCTTCCCTTCCCTTCCCTTCCCTTTCCTTCCCTTCCCTTCCCTTCCCTTCCCTTCCCTTCCCTTCCCTTCCCTTCCCTTCCCTTCCCTTCCCTTCCCTTCTCTTCCCTTCCCTTCCCTTCCCTTCCCGCACCTTCCCTTCCCTTCCCTTCCCTTCCCTTCCCTTCCCATCCGTTCCCTTCCCTTCCCTTCCCTTCCCTTCCCTTCCGTTCCTTGACCTTCCCTTCCCTTCCCTTCCCTTCCCTTCCCTTCCCTTTCCTTCCCTTCCCTTCCCTTCCATTCCCTTCCCGCAACTTCCCTCCCCGCACCTTCCATTCCCGCACCTTCCCTTCCCTTCCCGCGCCTTCCCTTCCCTTCCCGCACCTTCCCTTCCCTTCACTTCCCTTCCCTTCCCTTCCCTTCCCTTCCCTTCCCTTCCCTTCCCTTCCCTTCCCTTCCCTTCCCTTCCCTTCCCTTCCCTTCCCTTCCCTTCCCTTCGCTTCCCTTCCCTTCCCTTCCCTTCCCGCACCTTCCCTCCCCGCAACTTCCCTTCCCGCACCTTCCTTTCCCTTCCCGCACCTTCCCTTCCCTTCCCTTCCTTGCCCTTCCCTTCCCTTCCCGCACCATCCCTTCCCTTCCTTTCCCTTCCCTTCCCTTCCCTTCCCTTCCCTTCCCTTCCCTTCCCTTCCCTTCCCTTCCCTTCCCTTCCCTTCCCTTCCCTTCCCTTCCCTTCCCTTCCCTTCCCTTCCCTTCCCTTCCCTTCCCTTCCCTTCCCTTCCCTTCCCTTCCCTTCTTTCCCTTCCCTTCCCTTCCCTTCCCTTCCCTTCCCTTCCCTTCCCTTCCCTTCCCTTCCCTTCCCTTCCCTTCCCTTCCCTTCCCTTCCCTTCCCTTCCCTTCCCTTCTCTTCCCTTCCCTTCCCTTCCCTTCCCTTCCCTTCCCTTCCCTTCCCTTCCCTTCCCTCCCCGCACCTTCCCTCCCCGCAACTTCCCTTTCCGCACCTTCCTTTCCCTTCCCGCACCTTCCCTTCCCTTCCCACACCTTCCCTTCCCTTCACGTCCCGCAACATCCCTTCCCTTCCCTTCCCTTCCCTTCCCTTCCCGTACCTTCCCTTCCCTTCCCTTCCCTTCCCTTCCCTTCCCTTCCCTTCCCTTCCCTTCCCTTCCCTTCCCTTCCCTTCCCTTCCCTTCCCTTCCCTTCCCTTCCCTTCCCTTCCCTTCCCTTCCCGCACCTTCCCTTCCCTTCCCTTCCCTTCCCTTCCCTTCCCTTCCCATCCCTTCCCTTCCCTTCCCTTCCCTTCCTTGCCCTTCCCTTCCCTTCCCGCACCATCCCTTCCCCTTCCCTTCCCTTCCCTTCCCTTCCCTTCCCTTCCCCTTCCCTTCCCTTCCCTTCCCTTCCCTTCCCTTCCCTTCCCTTCCCTTCCCTTCCCTTCCCTTCCCTTCCCTTCCCTTCCCTTCCCTTCCCTTCCCTTCCCTTCCCTTCCCTTCCCTTCCCTTCTCTTCCCTTCCCTTCCCTTCCCTTCCTTTCCCTTCCCTTCCCTTCCCTTCCCTTCCCTTCCCTTCCCTTCCCTTCCCTTCTCTTCCCTTCCATTCCCTTCCCGCACCTTCCCTTCCCGCACCTTCCCTTCCCTTCCCGCACCTTCCCTTCCCTTCCCGCACCTTCCCGCACCTTCCCTTCCCGCACCTTCCCGCACCTTCCCTTCCCGCACCTTCCCGCACCTTCCCGCAACTTCCCTTCCCTTCCCGCACTTTCCCTTCCCTTCCCTTCCCTTCCCTTCCCTTCCCTTCCCTTCCCTTCCCTTCCCTTCCCTTCCCTTCCCTTCCCTTCCCTTCCCGCACCTTCCCGCACCTTCCCGCACCTTCCCGCACCTTCCCGCACCTTCCCGCACCTTCCCTTCCTGCACCTTCCCTTCCCGCACCTTCCCTTCCGTTCCCTTCCCGCACCTTCCCTCACCTTCCCTTCCCGCACCTTCCCGCACCTTCCCGCACCTTCCCTTCCCTTCCCTTCCCTTCCCTTCCCTTCCCTTCCCTTCCCTTCCCGCACCTTCCCTTCCCATTCCGCACCTTCCCCTCCCTTCCCCTCCCTTCCCTTCCCTTCCCTTCCCTTCCCTTCCCTTCCCTTCCCTTCCCTTCCCTTCCCTTCCCTTCCCTTCCCTTCCCTTCCCACACCTTCCCTTCCCTTCACGTCCCGCAACATCCCTTCCCTTCCCTTCCCTTCCCTTCCCTTCCCTTCCCTTCCCTTCCCTTCCCTTCCCTTCCCTTCCCTTCCCTTCCCTTCCCTTCCCTTCCCTTCCCTTCCCTTCCCTTCCCTTCCCTTCCCGCACCATCCCTTCCCGCACCTTCCTTTCCCTTCCCTTCCCTTCCCTTCCCTTCCCTTCCCATCCCTTCCGTTCCCTTCCCTTCCCTTCCCTTCCTTGCCCTTCCCTTCCCTTCCCTTCCTTTCCCTTCCCTTCCTTTCCCTTCCCTTCCCTTCCCTTCCCTTCCCTTCCCTTCCCTTCCCTTCCCTTCCCTTCCCTTCACTTCCCTTCCCTTCCCTTCCCTTCCCTTCCCTTCCCTTCCCTTCCCTTCCCTTCCCTTCCCTTCCCTTCCCTTCCCTTCCCTTCCCTTCCCTTCCCTTCCCTTCCCTTCGCTTCCCTTCCCTTCCCTTCCCTTCCCGCACCTTCCCTTCCCGCACCTTCCCGCACCTTCCCGCAACTTCCCTTCCCTTCCCGCACTTTCCTGCACCTTCCCTTCCCACTCCGCACCTTCCCTTCCCTTCCCTTCCCTTCCCTTCCCTTCCCTTCCCTTCCCTTCCCTTCCCTTCCCTTCCCGCACCTTCCCGCACCTTCCCGCAACTTCCCGCACCTTCCCGCACCTTCCCTTCCCGCACCTTCCCTTCCCTTCCCTTCCCGCACCTTCCCTTCCCGCACCTTCCCTTCCCTTCCCTTCCCGCACCTTCCCTTCCCGCACCTTCCCTTCCCGCACCTTCCCTTCCCTTCCCGCACCTTCCCTTCCCTTCCCGTACCTTCCCTTCCCTTCCCTTCCCTTCCCTTCCCGCACCTTCCCTTCCCTTCCCGCACCTTCCCGTACCTTCCCTCCCCATCCCGCACCTTCCCCTCCCTTCCCTTCCCTTCCCTACCATTCCCTGCCCTTCCCTGTCCTTCCCTGCCCTTCCCTGCCCTTCCCTAACTTCCCTTACCGCACTTTCCCTTCCCTTCCCTTCCCTTCCCTTCCCTTCCCTTCCCTTCCCTTCCCTTCCCTTCCCTTCCCTTCCCTTCC
>NW_027017055.1:0-43925 GCF_036013445.1 Caloenas nicobarica
CAACAGAGCCCGACATGGCCCGACAGAGCCCGACAGAGCCCGACAGAGCCCGACAGGGCCCGACAGGGCCCAGTAGAGCCCGACAGAGCCCGACAGAGCCCGACAGAACCCGACAGGGCCCAGTAGAGCCCGACAGAGCCCGACAGAGCCCGACAGAGCCCGACAGGGCCCAGTAGAGCCCGACAGAGCCCGACAGAGCCCGACAGAGCCCGACATGGCCCGACAGAGCCCGACAGAGCCCGACAGAGCCCGACAGGGCCCGACAGGGCCCAGTAGAGCCCGACAGAGCCCGACAGAGCCCGACAGAAACCGACAGAGCCCGACAGAAACCGACAGGGCCCAGTAGAGCCCGACAGAGCCCGACAGAGCCCGACAGGGCCCGACAGAGCCCGACAGAGCCCGACAGGGCCCAGTAGAGCCCGACAGAGCCCGACAGAGCCCGACAGAGCCCGACAGGGCCCGACAGAGCCCGACAGAGCCCGACAGAGCCCGACAGGGCCCGACAGGGCCCAGTAGAGCCCGACAGAGCCCGACAGAGCCCGACAGAGCCCGACAGAGCCCGACAGGGCCCGAGAGAGCCCGACAGAGGCCGACAGGGCCCGACAGGGCCCAGTAGAGCCCGACAGAGCCCGACAGAGCCCGACAGAGCCCGACAGAGCCCGACAGGGCCCAGTAGAGCCCGACAGAGCCCGACAGAGCCCGACAGAGCCCGACAGGGCCCGACAGAGCCCGACAGAGCCCGACAGGGCCCAGTAGAGCCCGACAGAGCCCGACAGAGCCCGACAGAGCCCAACAGAGCCCGACAGAGCCCAGTAGAGCCCGACAGAGCCCGACAGAGCCCGACAGAGCCCGACAGGGCCCGACAGGGCCCGACAGGGCCCGACAGAGCCCGACAGGGCCCAGTAGAGCCCGACAGAGCCCGACAGAGCCCGACAGGGCCCGACAGAGCCCGACAGAGCCCGACAGGGCCCAGTAGAGCCCGACAGAGCCCGACAGAGCCCGACAGAGCCCAGTAGATCCCGACAGAGCCCGACAGAGCCCGACAGAGCCCGACAGGGCCCGACAGAGCCCGACAGGGCCCGACAGGGCCCGACAGAGCCCGACAGAGCCCGACAGGGCCCAGTAGAGCCCGACAGAGCCCGACAGAGCCCGACAGAGCCCGACAGGGCCCGACAGAGCCCGACAGAGCCCGACAGGGCCCAGTAGAGCCCGACAGAGCCCGACAGAACCCGACAGAGGCCGACAGAGCCCAGTAGAGCCCGACAGAGCCCGACAGAGCCCGACAGAGCCCGACAGGGCCCGACAGAGCCCGAGAGGGCCCGACAGGGCCCAGTAGAGCCCGACAGAGCCCGACAGAGCCCGACAGAACCCGACAGGGCCCAGTAGAGCCCGACAGAGCCCGACAGAGCCCAACAGGGCCCGACAGAGCCCGACAGAGCCCGACAGGGCCCAGTAGAGCCCGACAGAGCCCGACAGAGCCCGACAGAGCCCGACAGAGCCCGACATGGCCCGACAGAGCCCGACAGGGCCCAGTAGAGCCCGACAGAGGCCGACAGGGCCCGACAGGGCCCGACAGAGCCCGACAGGGCCCGACAGAGCCCGACAGAGCCCGACAGATCCCGACAGGGCCCGACAGAGCCCGACAGAGCCCGACAGGGCCCAGTAGAGCCCGACAGAGCCCGACAGAGCCCGACAGAGCCCAGTAGATCCCGACAGAGCCCGACAGAGCCCGACAGAGCCCGACAGGGCCCGACAGAGCCCGACAGGGCCCGACAGGGCCCGACAGAGCCCGACAGAGCCCGACAGGGCCCAGTAGAGCCCGACAGAGCCCGACAGAGCCCGACAGGGCCCGACAGAGCCCGACAGAGCCCGACAGGGCCCAGTAGAGCCCGACAGAGCCCGACAGAGCCCGACAGAGCCCAACAGAGCCCGACAGAGCCCAGTAGAGCCCGACAGAGCCCGACAGAGCCCGACAGAGCCCGACAGGGCCCGACAGAGCCCGACAGGGCCCGACAGGGCCCGACAGAGCCCGACAGAGCCCGACAGAGCCCGACAGGGCCCAGTAGAGCCCGACAGAGCCCGACAGAGCCCGACAGGGCCCGACAGGGCCCGACAGAGCCCGACAGAGCCCGACAGGGCCCGACAGGTCCCGACAGGGCCCAGTAGAGCCCGACAGAGCCCGACAGAGCCCGACAGAGCCCAACAGAGCCCAACAGAGCCCGACAGAGCCCAGTAGAGCCCGACAGAGCCCGACAGAGCCCGACAGGGCCCGACAGAGCCCGACAGAGCCCGACAGGGCCCAGTAGAGCCCGACAGAGCCCGACAGAGCCAGTAGAGCCCGACAGAGCCCGACAGAGCCCGACAGAGCCCGACAGAACCCGACAGAGCCCGACAGAGACCAATTGAGCCCGACAGAGCCCGACAGAGCCCGACAGAGCCCGACAGGGCCCGACAGGGCCCAGTAGAGCCCGACAGAGCCCGACAGAGCCCGACAGAGCCCGACAGAGCCCGACAGGGCCCAGTAGAGCCCGACAGAGCCCGACAGAGCCCAACAGAGCCCGACAGGGCCCGACAGAGCCCGACAGGGCCCAGTAGAGCCCGACAGAGCCCGACAGAGCCCGACAGGGCCCGACAGAGCCCGACAGAGCCCGACAGAGCCCGACAGAGCCCGACAGAACCCGACAGGGCCCAGTAGAACCCGACAGAGCCCGACAGAGCCCGACAGGGCCCGACAGAGCCCGACAGAGCCCGACAGGGCCCAGTAGAGCCCAGTAGAGCCCGACAGAGCCCGACAGGGCCCGACAGAGCCCGACAGAGCCCGACAGAGCCCGACAGGGCCCGACAGAGCCTGACAGAGCCTGACAGGGCCCAGTAGAGCCCGACAGAGCCCGACAGAGCCCGACAGGGCCCGACAGAGCCCGACAGAGCCCGACAGGGCCCGACAGAGCCCGACAGGGCCCGACAGGGCCCAGTAGAGCCCGACAGAGCCCGACAGAGCCCGACAGGGCCCGACAGGGCCCGACAGGGCCCGACAGAGCCCGACAGGGCCCGACAGGGCCCGACAGAGCCCAGTAGAGCCCGACAGGGCCCGACAGGGCCCGACAGAGCCCGACAGAACCCGACAGAGGCCGACAGAGCCCAGTAGAGCCCGACAGAGCCCGACAGAGCCCGACAGAGCCCGACAGGGCCCGACAGGGCCCGACAGGGCCCAGTAGAGCCCGACAGAGCCCGACAGAGCCCGACAGAGCCCGACAGAGCCCGAGAGGGCCCGACAGGGCCCAGTAGAGCCCGACAGAGCCCGACAGAGCCCGACAGAACCCGACAGAGCCCGACAGAGCCCGACAGGGCTCGACAGGGCCCGACAGTGCCCGACAGAGACCAATTGAGCCCGACAGAGCCCGACAGAGCCCGACAGAGCCCGACAGGGCCCGACAGAGCCCGACATGGCCCGACAGAGCCCGACAGAGCCCGACAGAGCCCGACAGGGCCCAGTAGAGCCCGACAGAGCCCGACAGAGCCCGACAGAACCCGACAGGGCCCAGTAGAGCCCGACAGAGCCCGACAGAGCCCGACAGGGCCCGACAGAGCCCGACAGAGCCCGACAGGGCCCAGTAGAGCCCGACAGAGCCCGACAGAGCCCGAGAGAGCCCGACAGAGCCCGACATGGCCCGACAGAGCCCGACAGAGCCCGACAGAGCCCGACAGGGCCCGACAGGGCCCAGTAGAGCCCGACAGAGCCCGACAGAGCCCGACAGAACCCGACAGGGCCCAGTAGAGCCCGACAGAGCCCGACAGAGCCCGACAGGGCCCGACAGAGCCCGACAGAGCCCGACAGGGCCCAGTAGAGCCCGACAGAGCCCGACAGAGCCCGACAGAGCCCGACAGGGCCCGACAGAGCCCGACAGAGCCCGACACAGCCTGACAGGGCCCGACAGGGCCCAGTAGATCCCGACAGAGCCCGACAGAGCCCGACAGAGCCCGACAGAGCCCGACAGGGCCCACTAGAGCCCGACAGAGCCCGACAGAGCCCGACAGAGCCCGAGAGAGCCCGACAGGGCCCGAGAGAGCCTGACAGAGGCCGACAGGGCCCGACAGGGCCCGACAGAGCCCGACAGAGCCCGACAGAGCCCGACAGAGCCCGACAGAGCCCGACAGAGCCCGACAGGGCCCGACAGAGCCCGACAGAGCCCGACAGGGCCCAGTAGAGCCCGACAGAGCCCGACAGAGCCCGACAGAGCCCGAGAGAGCCCGACAGGGCCCGAGAGAGCCTGACAGAGCCCGACAGAGCCCGACAGAGCCCGACAGGGCCCGACAGAGCCCGACAGGGCCCGACAGGGCCCGACAGAGCCCGACAGAGCCCGACAGGGCCCAGTAGAGCCCGACAGAGCCCGACAGAGCCCGACAGAGCCCGACAGGGCCCGACAGAGCCCGACAGAGCCCGACAGGGCCCAGTAGAGCCCGACAGAGCCCGACAGAGCCCGACAGAGCCCAACAGAGCCCGACAGAGCCCAGTAGAGCCCGACAGAGCCCGACAGAGCCCGACAGAGCCCGACAGGGCCCGACAGGGCCCGACAGGGCCCGACAGGGCCCAGTAGAGCCCGACAGAGCCCGACAGAGCCCGACAGGGCCTGACAGGGCCCGACAGAGCCCGACAGAGCCCGACAGAGCCCGACAGGGCCCGACAGAGCCCGACAGGGCCCAGTAGAGCCCGACAGAGCCTGACAGAGCCCGACAGGGCCCGACAGGGCCCGAGAGGGCCCGAGAGAGCCCAGTAGAGCCCGACAGAGCCCGACAGAGCCCGACAGAGCCCGACAGAAACCGACAGAGGCCGACAGAGCCCAGTAGAGCCCGACAGAGCCCGACAGAGCCCGACAGAGCCCGACAGGGCCCAGTAGAGCCCGACAGAGCCCGACAGAGCCCGACAGAGCCCGAGAGAGCCCGACAGGGCCCGAGAGAGCCCGACAGAGGCCGACAGGGCCCGACAGGGCCCGACAGAGCCCGACAGGGCCCGACAGAGCCCGACAGAGCCCGACAGAGCCCGACAGGGCCCGACAGAGCCCGACAGAGCCCGACAGGGCCCAGTAGAGCCCGACAGAGCCCGACAGAGCCCGACAGAGCCCAACAGAGCCCAGTAGATCCCGACAGAGCCCGACAGAGCCCGACAGAGCCCGACAGGGCCCGACAGAGCCTGACAGGGCCCGACAGGGCCCGACAGAGCCCGACAGAGCCCGACAGGGCCCAGTAGAGCCCGACAGAGCCCGACAGAGCCCGACAGAGCCCGACAGGGCCCGACAGAGCCCGACAGAGCCCGACAGGGCCCAGTAGAGCCCGACAGAGCCCGACAGAGCCCGACAGAGCCCGACAGAGCCCAGTAGAGCCCGACAGAGCCCGACAGAGCCCGACAGAGCCCGACAGGGCCTGACAGGGCCCGACAGAGCCCGACAGAGCCCGACAGAGCCCGACAGGGCCCGACAGGGCCCGACAGGGCCCAGTAGAGCCCGACAGAGCCTGACAGAGCCCGACAGGGCCCGACAGGGCCCGAGAGGGCCCGAGAGAGCCCAGTAGAGCCCGACAGAGCCCGACAGAGCCCGACAGAGCCCGACAGAAACCGACAGAGGCCGACAGAGCCCAGTAGAGCCCGACAGAGCCCGACAGAGCCCGACAGAGCCCGACAGGGCCCAGTAGAGCCCGACAGAGCCCGACAGAGCCCGACAGAGCCCGAGAGAGCCCGACAGGGCCCGAGAGAGCCCGACAGAGGCCGACAGGGCCCGACAGGGCCCGACAGAGCCCAACAGGGCCCGACAGAGCCCGACAGAGCCCGACAGAGCCCGACAGGGCCCGACAGAGCCCGACAGAGCCCGACAGGGCCCAGTAGAGCCCGACAGAGCCCGACAGAGCCCGACAGAGCCCAGTAGATCCCGACAGAGCCCGACAGAGCCCGACAGAGCCCGACAGGGCCCGACAGGGCCCGACAGGGCCCGACAGAGCCCGACAGAGCCCGACAGGGCCCAGTAGAGCCCGACAGAGCCCGACAGAGCCTGACAGAGCCCGACAGGGCCCGACAGAGCCCGACAGAGCCCGACAGGGCCCAGTAGAGCCCGACAGAGCCCGACAGAACCCGACAGAGGCCGACAGAGCCCAGTAGAGCCCGACAGAGCCCGACAGAGCCCGACAGAGCCCGACAGGGCCCGACAGGGCCCGATAGGGCCCAGTAGAGCCCGACAGAGCCCGACAGAGCCCGACAGAGCCCGACAGAGCCCGAGAGGGCCCGACAGGGCCCAGTAGAGCCCGACAGAGCCCGACAGAGCCCGACAGAACCCGACAGGGCCCAGTAGAGCCCGACAGAGCCCGACAGAGCCCAACAGGGCCCGACAGAGCCCGACAGAGCCCGACAGGGCCCAGTAGAGCCCGACAGAGCCCGACAGAGCCCGACAGAGCCCGACAGAGCCCGACATGGCCCGACAGAGCCCGACAGGGCCCAGTAGAGCCCGACAGAGGCCGACAGGGCCCGACAGGGCCCGACAGAGCCCGACAGGGCCCGACAGAGCCCGACAGAGCCCGACAGATCCCGACAGGGCCCGACAGAGCCCGACAGAGCCCGACAGGGCCCAGTAGAGCCCGACAGAGCCCGACAGAGCCCGACAGAGCCCAGTAGATCCCGACAGAACCCGACAGAGCCCGACAGAGCCCGACAGGGCCCGACAGAGCCCGACAGGGCCCGACAGGGCCCGACAGAGCCCGACAAAGCCCGACAGGGCCCAGTAGAGCCCGACAGAGCCCGACAGAGCCCGACAGGGCCCGACAGAGCCCGACAGAGCCCGACAGGGCCCAGTAGAGCCCGACAGAGCCCGACAGAGCCCGACAGAGCCCAACAGAGCCCGACAGAGCCCAGTAGAGCCCGACAGAGCCCGACAGAGCCCGACAGAGCCCGACAGGGCCCGACAGAGCCCGACAGGGCCCGACAGGGCCCGACAGAGCCCGACAGAGCCCGACAGAGCCCGACAGGGCCCAGTAGAGCCCGACAGAGCCCGACAGAGCCCGACAGGGCCCGACAGGGCCCGACAGAGCCCGACAGAGCCCGACAGAGCCCGACAGGGCCCGACAGGTCCCGACAGGGCCCAGTAGAGCCCGACAGAGCCCGACAGAGCCCGACAGAGCCCGACAGAGCCCAACAGAGCCCGACAGAGCCCAGTAGAGCCCGACAGAGCCCGACAGAGCCCGACAGGGCCCGACAGGGCCCGACAGGGCCCGACAGAGCCCGACAGAGCCCGACAGGGCCCAGTAGAGCCCGACAGAGCCCGACAGAGCCCGACAGAGCCCGACAGAACCCGACAGAGCCCGACAGAGACCAATTGAGCCCGACAGAGCCCGACAGAGCCCGACAGAGCCCGACAGGGCCCGACAGGGCCCAGTAGAGCCCGACAGAGCCCGACAGAGCCCGACAGAGCCCGACAGAACCCGACAGGGCCCAGTAGAGCCCGACAGAGCCCGACAGAGCCCAACAGAGCCCGACAGGGCCCGACAGAGCCCGACAGGGCCCAGTAGAGCCCAGTAGAGCCCGACAGAGCCCGACAGGGCCCGACAGAGCCCGACAGAGCCCGACAGAGCCCGACAGAGCCCGACAGAACCCGACAGGGCCCAGTAGAACCCGACAGAGCCCGACAGAGCCCGACAGGGCCCGACAGAGCCCGACAGAGCCCGACAGGGCCCAGTAGAGCCCAGTAGAGCCCGACAGAGCCCGACAGGGCCCGACAGAGCCCGACAGAGCCCGACAGAGCCCGACAGGGCCCGACAGAGCCTGACAGAGCCTGACAGGGCCCAGTAGAGCCCGACAGAGCTCGACAGAGCCCGACAGGGCCCGACAGAGCCCGACAGAGCCCGACAGGGCCCGACAGAGCCCGACAGGGCCCGACAGGGCCCAGTAGAGCCCGACAGAGCCCGACAGAGCCCGACAGGGCCCGACAGGGCCCGACAGGGCCCGACAGAGCCCGACAGGGCCCGACAGGGCCCGACAGAGCCCAGTAGAGCCCGACAGGGCCCGACAGGGCCCGACAGAGCCCGACAGAACCCGACAGAGGCCGACAGAGCCCAGTAGAGCCCGACAGAGCCCGACAGAGCCCGACAGAGCCCGACAGGGCCCGACAGGGCCCGACAGGGCCCAGTAGAGCCCGACAGAGCCCGACAGAGCCCGACAGAGCCCGACAGAGCCCGAGAGGGCCCGACAGGGCCCAGTAGAGCCCGACAGAGCCCGACAGAGCCCGACAGAACCCGACAGAGCCCGACAGGGCTCGACAGGGCCCGACAGTGCCCGACAGAGACCAATTGAGCCCGACAGAGCCCGACAGAGCCCGACAGAGCCCGACAGGGCCCGACAGAGCCCGACATGGCCCGACAGAGCCCGACAGAGCCCGACAGGGCCCGACAGGGCCCAGTAGAGCCCGACAGAGCCCGACAGAGCCCGACAGAACCCGACAGGGCCCAGTAGAGCCCGACAGAGCCCGACAGAGCCCGACAGGGCCCGACAGAGCCCGACAGAGCCCGACAGGGCCCAGTAGAGCCCGACAGAGCCCGACAGAGCCCGAGAGAGCCCGACAGAGCCCGACATGGCCCGACAGAGCCCGACAGAGCCCGACAGAGCCCGACAGGGCCCGACAGGGCCCAGTAGAGCCCGACAGAGCCCGACAGAGCCCGACAGAACCCGACAGGGCCCAGTAGAGCCCGACAGAGCCCGACAGAGCCCGACAGAGCCCGACAGAGCCCGACAGAGCCCGACAGGGCCCAGTAGAGCCCGACAGAGCCCGACAGAGCCCGACAGAGCCCGACAGGGCCCGACAGGGCCCGACAGAGCCCGACACAGCCTGACAGGGCCCGACAGGGCCCAGTAGATCCCGACAGAGCCCGACAGAGCCCGACAGAGCCCGACAGAGCCCGACAGGGCCCAGTAGAGCCCGACAGAGCCCGACAGAGCCCGACAGAGCCCGAGAGAGCCCGACAGGGCCCGAGAGAGCCTGACAGAGGCCGACAGGGCCCGACAGGGCCCGACAGAGCCCGACAGGGCCCGACAGAGCCCGACAGAGCCCGACAGAGCCCGACAGGGCCCGACAGAGCCCGACAGAGCCCGACAGGGCCCAGTAGAGCCCGACAGAGCCCGACAGAGCCCGACAGAGCCCGAGAGAGCCCGACAGGGCCCGAGAGAGCCTGACAGAGCCCGACAGAGCCCGACAGGGCCCGACAGAGCCCGACAGGGCCCGACAGGGCCCGACAGAGCCCGACAGAGCCCGACAGGGCCCAGTAGAGCCCGACAGAGCCCAACAGAGCCCGACAGAGCCCGACAGGGCCCGACAGAGCCCGACAGAGCCCGACAGGGCCCAGTAGAGCCCGACAGAGCCCGACAGAGCCCGACAGAGCCCAACAGAGCCCGACAGAGCCCAGTAGAGCCCGACAGAGCCCGACAGAGCCCGACAGGGCCCGACAGGGCCCGACAGGGCCCGACAGGGCCCGACAGAGCCCGACAGGGCCCAGTAGAGCCCGACAGAGCCCGACAGAGCCCGACAGGGCCTGACAGGGCCCGACAGAGCCCGACAGAGCCCGACAGAGCCCGACAGGGCCCGACAGAGCCCGACAGGGCCCAGTAGAGCCCGACAGAGCCTGACAGAGCCCGACAGGGCCCGACAGGGCCCGAGAGGGCCCGAGAGAGCCCAGTAGAGCCCGACAGAGCCCGACAGAGCCCGACAGAGCCCGACAGAAACCGACAGAGGCCGACAGAGCCCAGTAGAGCCCGACAGAGCCCGACAGAGCCCGACAGAGCCCGACAGGGCCCAGTAGAGCCCGACAGAGCCCGACAGAGCCCGACAGAGCCCGAGAGAGCCCGACAGGGCCCGAGAGAGCCCGACAGAGGCCGACAGGGCCCGACAGGGCCCGACAGAGCCCGACAGGGCCCGACAGAGCCCGACAGAGCCCGACAGAGCCCGACAGGGCCCGACAGAGCCCGACAGAGCCCGACAGGGCCCAGTAGAGCCCGACAGAGCCCGACAGAGCCCGACAGAGCCCGACAGAGCCCAGTAGATCCCGACAGAGCCCGACAGAGCCCGACAGAGCCCGACAGGGCCCGACAGAGCCTGACAGGGCCCGACAGAGCCCGACAGAGCCCGACAGAGCCCGACAGGGCCCAGTAGAGCCCGACAGAGCCCGACAGAGCCCGACAGAGCCCGACAGGGCCCAGTAGAGCCCGACAGAGCCCGACAGAGCCCGACAGAGCCCAACAGAGCCCGACAGAGCCCAGTAGAGCCCGACAGAGCCCGACAGAGCCCGACAGAGCCCGACAGAGCCCGACAGGGCCCGACAGAGCCCGACAGGGCCCGACAGGGCCCGACAGAGCCCGACAGAGCCCGACAGAGCCCGACAGGGCCCAGTAGAGCCCGACAGAGCCCGACAGAGCCCGACAGGGCCCGACAGGGCCCGACAGAGCCCGACAGAGCCCGACAGAGCCCGACAGGGCCCGACAGGGCCCGACAGGGCCCAGTAGAGCCCGACAGAGCCCGACAGAGCCTGACAGAGCCCAACAGAGCCCAACAGAGCCCAGTAGAGCCCGACAGAGCCCGACAGGGCCCGACAGAGCCCGACAGGGCCCGACAGGGCCCGACAGGGCCCGACAGAGCCCGACAGAGCCCGACAGGGCCCGACAGAGCCCAGTAGAGCCCGACAGAGCCCGACAGAGCCCAGTAGAGCCCGACAGAGCCCGACAGAGCCCGACAGAGCCCGACAGAACCCGACAGAGCCCGACAGAGACCAATTGAGCCCGACAGAGCCCGACAGAGCCCGACAGAGCCCGACAGGGCCCGACAGGGCCCAGTAGAGCCCGACAGAGCCCGACAGAGCCCGACAGAGCCCGACAGAACCCGACAGGGCCCAGTAGAGCCCGACAGAGCCCGACAGAGCCCAACAGAGCCCGACAGGGCCCGACAGAGCCCGACAGGGCCCAGTAGAGCCCAGTAGAGCCCGACAGAGCCCGACAGGGCCCGACAGAGCCCGACAGAGCCCGACAGAGCCCGACAGGGCCCGACAGAACCCGACAGGGCCCAGTAGAACCCGACAGAGCCCGACAGAGCCCGACAGGGCCCGACAGAGCCCGACAGAGCCCGACAGGGCCCAGTAGAGCCCAGTAGAGCCCGACAGAGCCCGACAGGGCCCGACAGAGCCCGACAGAGCCCGACAGAGCCCGACAGGGCCCGACAGAGCCTGACAGAGCCTGACAGGGCCCAGTAGAGCCCGACAGAGCCCGACAGAGCCCGACAGAGCCCGACAGAGCCCGACAGGGCCCGACAGAGCCCGACAGAGCCCGACAGGGCCCGACAGAGCCCGACAGGGCCCAGTAGAGCCCGACAGAGCCCGACAGAGCCCGACAGGGCCCGACAGGGCCCGACAGGGCCCGACAGAGCCCAGTAGAGCCCGACAGGGCCCGACAGGGCCCGACAGAGCCCGACAGGGCCCGACAGGGCCCAGTAGAGCCCGACAGAGCCCGACAGAGCCCGACAGAGCCCGACAGGGCCCGACAGAGCCCGACAGGGCCCGACAGGGCCCGACAGAGCCCGACAGGGCCCGACAGGGCCCAGTAGAGCCCGACAGAGCCCGACAGAGCCCGACAGAGCCCAACAGAGCCCGACAGAGCCCAGTAGAGCCCGACAGAGCCCGACAGAGCCCGACAGAGCCCGACAGGGCCCGACAGAGCCCGACAGGGCCCGACAGGGCCCGACAGAGCCCGACAGAGCCCGACAGGGCCCAGTAGAGCCCGACAGAGCCCGACAGAGCCCGACAGGGCCCGACAGAGCCCGACAGAGCCCGACAGAGCCCGACAGGGCCCGACAGGGCCCGACAGGGCCCAGTAGAGCCCGACAGAGCCTGACAGAGCCCGACAGGGCCCGACAGGGCCCGAGAGGGCCCGAGAGAGCCCAGTAGAGCCCGACAGAGCCCGACAGAGCCCGACAGAGCCCGACAGAACCCGACAGAGCCCAGTAGAGCCCGACAGAGCCCGACAGAGCCCGACAGAGCCCGACAGGGCCCGACAGGGCCCGACAGGGCCCAGTAGAGCCCGACAGAGCCCGACAGAGCCCGACAGAGCCCGAGAGGGCCCGACAGGGCCCAGTAGAGCCCGACAGAGCCCGACAGAGCCCGACAGAGCCCGACAGAGCCCGACAGGGCTCGACAGGGCCCGACAGTGCCCGACAGAGACCAATTGAGCCCGACAGAGCCCGACAGAGCCCGACAGAGCCCGACAGGGCCCGACAGGGCCCAGTAGAGCCCGACAGAGCCCGACAGAGCCCGACAGAGCCCGACAGAACCCGACAGGGCCCAGTAGAGCCCGACAGAGCCCGACAGAGCCCGACAGAGCCCGAAAGGGCCCGACAGAGCCCGACAGAGCCCGACAGTGCCCGACAGGCCCCGACAGAGCCCAGTAGAGCCCGACAGAGCCCGACAGAGCCCGACAGAGCCCGACAGAGCCCGACAGGGCCCAGTAGAGCCCAGTAGAGCCCGACAGAGCCCGACAGGGCCCGACAGAGCCCGACAGAGCCCGACAGAGCCCGACAGGGCCCGACAGAGCCTGACAGAGCCCGACAGGGCCCAGTAGAGCCCGACAGAGCCCGACAGAGCCCGACAGGCCCCGACAGAGCCCGACAGAGCCCGACAGGGCCCGACAGAGCCCGACAGGGCCCGACAGGGCCCGACAGGGCCCGACAGAGCCCGACAGGGCCCGACAGGGCCCGACAGGGCCCGACAGGGCCCAGTAGAGCCCGACAGAGCCCGACAGAGCCCAGTAGAGCCCGACAGAGCCCGACAGAGCCCGACAGAGCCCGACAGGGCCCGACAGAGCCCGACAGGGCCCGACAGGGCCCAGTAGAGCCCGACAGAGCCCGACAGAGCCCGACAGAACCCGTCAGAGACCGACAGAGCCCGACAGAGCCCGACAGGGCCCAGTAGAGGCCGACAGAGCCCGACAGAGCCCGACAGAGACCGACAGGGCCCGACAGAGCCCGACAGAGCCCGACAGAGCCCGACAGGGCCCGACAGGGCCCGACAGAGCCTGACAGGGCCCGACAGGGCCCGACAGAGCCCGACAGAGCCCGACAGGGCCCGACAGAGCCTGACAGGGCCCGACAGGGCCCGACAGAGCCCGACAGAGCCCGACAGGGCCCAGTAGAGCCCGACAGAGCCCGACAGAGCCCGACAGAGCCCGACAGGGCCCAGTAGAGCCCGACAGAGCCCGACAGAGCCCGACAGAGCCCAACAGAGCCCGACAGAGCCCAGTAGAGCCCGACAGAGCCCGACAGAGCCCGACAGAGCCCGACAGAGCCCGACAGGGCCCGACAGAGCCCGACAGGGCCCGACAGGGCCCGACAGAGCCCGACAGAGCCCGACAGAGCCCGACAGGGCCCAGTAGAGCCCGACAGAGCCCGACAGAGCCCGACAGGGCCCGACAGGGCCCGACAGAGCCCGACAGAGCCCGACAGAGCCCGACAGGGCCCGACAGGGCCCGACAGGGCCCAGTAGAGCCCGACAGAGCCCGACAGAGCCTGACAGAGCCCAACAGAGCCCAACAGAGCCCAGTAGAGCCCGACAGAGCCCGACAGGGCCCGACAGAGCCCGACAGGGCCCGACAGGGCCCGACAGGGCCCGACAGAGCCCGACAGAGCCCGACAGGGCCCGACAGAGCCCAGTAGAGCCCGACAGAGCCCGACAGAGCCCAGTAGAGCCCGACAGAGCCCGACAGAGCCCGACAGAGCCCGACAGAACCCGACAGAGCCCGACAGAGACCAATTGAGCCCGACAGAGCCCGACAGAGCCCGACAGAGCCCGACAGGGCCCGACAGGGCCCAGTAGAGCCCGACAGAGCCCGACAGAGCCCGACAGAGCCCGACAGAACCCGACAGGGCCCAGTAGAGCCCGACAGAGCCCGACAGAGCCCAACAGAGCCCGACAGGGCCCGACAGAGCCCGACAGGGCCCAGTAGAGCCCAGTAGAGCCCGACAGAGCCCGACAGGGCCCGACAGAGCCCGACAGAGCCCGACAGAGCCCGACAGGGCCCGACAGAACCCGACAGGGCCCAGTAGAACCCGACAGAGCCCGACAGAGCCCGACAGGGCCCGACAGAGCCCGACAGAGCCCGACAGGGCCCAGTAGAGCCCAGTAGAGCCCGACAGAGCCCGACAGGGCCCGACAGAGCCCGACAGAGCTCGACAGAGCCCGACAGGGCCCGACAGAGCCTGACAGAGCCTGACAGGGCCCAGTAGAGCCCGACAGAGCCCGACAGAGCCCGACAGAGCCCGACAGAGCCCGACAGGGCCCGACAGAGCCCGACAGAGCCCGACAGGGCCCGACAGAGCCCGACAGGGCCCAGTAGAGCCCGACAGAGCCCGACAGAGCCCGACAGGGCCCGACAGGGCCCGACAGGGCCCGACAGAGCCCAGTAGAGCCCGACAGGGCCCGACAGGGCCCGACAGAGCCCGACAGGGCCCGACAGGGCCCAGTAGAGCCCGACAGAGCCCGACAGAGCCCGACAGAGCCCGACAGGGCCCGACAGAGCCCGACAGGGCCCGACAGGGCCCGACAGAGCCCGACAGGGCCCGACAGGTCCCAGTAGAGCCCGACAGAGCCCGACAGAGCCCGACAGAGCCCAACAGAGCCCGACAGAGCCCAGTAGAGCCCGACAGAGCCCGACAGAGCCCGACAGGGCCCGACAGAGCCCGACAGGGCCCGACAGGGCCCGACAGAGCCCGACAGAGCCCGACAGGGCCCAGTAGAGCCCGACAGAGCCCGACAGAGCCCGACAGGGCCCGACAGAGCCCGACAGAGCCCGACAGAGCCCGACAGGGCCCGACAGGGCCCGACAGGGCCCGACAGGGCCCAGTAGAGCCCGACAGAGCCTGACAGAGCCCGACAGGGCCCGACAGGGCCCGAGAGGGCCCGAGAGAGCCCAGTAGAGCCCGACAGAGCCCGACAGAGCCCGACAGAGCCCGACAGAACCCGACAGAGCCCAGTAGAGCCCGACAGAGCCCGACAGAGCCCGACAGAGCCCGACAGGGCCCGACAGGGCCCGACAGGGCCCAGTAGAGCCCGACAGAGCCCGACAGAGCCCGACAGAGCCCGAGAGGGCCCGACAGGGCCCAGTAGAGCCCGACAGAGCCCGACAGAGCCCGACAGAGCCCGACAGAGCCCGACAGGGCTCGACAGGGCCCGACAGTGCCCGACAGAGACCAATTGAGCCCGACAGAGCCCGACAGAGCCCGACAGAGCCCGACAGGGCCCGACAGGGCCCAGTAGAGCCCGACAGAGCCCGACAGAGCCCGACAGAGCCCGACAGAACCCGACAGGGCCCAGTAGAGCCCGACAGAGCCCGACAGAGCCCGACAGAGCCCGAAAGGGCCCGACAGAGCCCGACAGAGCCCGACAGTGCCCGACAGGCCCCGACAGAGCCCAGTAGAGCCCGACAGAGCCCGACAGAGCCCGACAGAGCCCGACAGAGCCCGACAGGGCCCAGTAGAGCCCAGTAGAGCCCGACAGAGCCCGACAGGGCCCGACAGAGCCCGACAGAGCCCGACAGAGCCCGACAGGGCCCGACAGGGCCTGACAGAGCCCCACAGGGCCCAGTAGAGCCCGACAGAGCCCGACAGAGCCCGACAGGCCCCGACAGAGCCCGACAGAGCCCGACAGAACCCGACAGAGCCCGACAGGGCCCGACAGGGCCCGACAGGGCCCGACAGAGCCCGACAGGGCCCGACAGGGCCCGACAGGGCCCAGTAGAGCCCGACAGAGCCCGACAGAGCCCAGTAGAGCCCGACAGAGCCCGACAGAGCCCGACAGAGCCCGACAGGGCCCGACAGAGCCCGACAGGGCCCGACAGGGCCCAGTAGAGCCCGACAGAGCCCGACAGAGCCCGACAGAACCCGTCAGAGACCGACAGAGCCCGACAGAGCCCGACAGGGCCCAGTAGAGGCCGACAGAGCCCGACAGAGCCCGACAGAGCCCGACAGAACCCGACAGGGCCCAGTAGAGCCCGACAGAGCCCGACAGAGCCCAACAGAGCCCGACAGGGCCCGACAGAGCCCGACAGGGCCCAGTAGAGCCCAGTAGAGCCCGACAGAGCCCGACAGGGCCCGACAGAGCCCGACAGAGCCCGACAGAGCCCGACAGGGCCCGACAGAACCCGACAGGGCCCAGTAGAACCCGACAGAGCCCGACAGAGCCCGACAGGGCCCGACAGAGCCCGACAGAGCCCGACAGGGCCCAGTAGAGCCCAGTAGAGCCCGACAGAGCCCGACAGGGCCCGACAGAGCCCGACAGAGCTCGACAGAGCCCGACAGGGCCCGACAGAGCCTGACAGAGCCTGACAGGGCCCAGTAGAGTCCGACAGAGCCCGACAGAGCCCGACAGAGCCCGACAGAGCCCGACAGGGCCCGACAGAGCCCGACAGAGCCCGACAGGGCCCGACAGAGCCCGACAGGGCCCAGTAGAGCCCGACAGAGCCCGACAGAGCCCGACAGGGCCCGACAGGGCCCGACAGGGCCCGACAGAGCCCAGTAGAGCCCGACAGGGCCCGACAGGGCCCAGTAGAGCCCGACAGAGCCCGACAGAGCCCGACAGAGCCCGACAGGGCCCGACAGAGCCCGACAGGGCCCGACAGGGCCCGACAGAGCCCGACAGGGCCCGACAGGGCCCAGTAGAGCCCGACAGAGCCCGACAGAGCCCGACAGAGCCCAACAGAGCCCGACAGAGCCCAGTAGAGCCCGACAGAGCCCGACAGAGCCCGACAGGGCCCGACAGAGCCCGACAGGGCCCGACAGGGCCCGACAGAGCCCGACAGAGCCCGACAGGGCCCAGTAGAGCCCGACAGAGCCCGACAGAGCCCGACAGGGCCCGACAGAGCCCGACAGAGCCCGACAGAGCCCGACAGGGCCCGACAGGGCCCGACAGGGCCCGACAGGGCCCAGTAGAGCCCGACAGAGCCTGACAGAGCCCGACAGGGCCCGACAGGGCCCGAGAGGGCCCGAGAGAGCCCAGTAGAGCCCGACAGAGCCCGACAGAGCCCGACAGAGCCCGACAGAACCCGACAGAGCCCAGTAGAGCCCGACAGAGCCCGACAGAGCCCGACAGAGCCCGACAGGGCCCGACAGGGCCCGACAGGGCCCAGTAGAGCCCGACAGAGCCCGACAGAGCCCGACAGAGCCCGAGAGGGCCCGACAGGGCCCAGTAGAGCCCGACAGAGCCCGACAGAGCCCGACAGAGCCCGACAGAGCCCGACAGGGCTCGACAGGGCCCGACAGTGCCCGACAGAGACCAATTGAGCCCGACAGAGCCCGACAGAGCCCGACAGAGCCCGACAGGGCCCGACAGGGCCCAGTAGAGCCCGACAGAGCCCGACAGAGCCCGACAGAGCCCGACAGAACCCGACAGGGCCCAGTAGAGCCCGACAGAGCCCGACAGAGCCCGACAGAGCCCGAAAGGGCCCGACAGAGCCCGACAGAGCCCGACAGTGCCCGACAGGCCCCGACAGAGCCCAGTAGAGCCCGACAGAGCCCGACAGAGCCCGACAGAGCCCGACAGAGCCCGACAGGGCCCAGTAGAGCCCAGTAGAGCCCGACAGAGCCCGACAGGGCCCGACAGAGCCCGACAGAGCCCGACAGAGCCCGACAGGGCCCGACAGGGCCTGACAGAGCCCCACAGGGCCCAGTAGAGCCCGACAGAGCCCGACAGAGCCCGACAGGCCCCGACAGAGCCCGACAGAGCCCGACAGAACCCGACAGAGCCCGACAGGGCCCGACAGGGCCCGACAGGGCCCGACAGAGCCCGACAGGGCCCGACAGGGCCCGACAGGGCCCAGTAGAGCCCGACAGAGCCCGACAGAGCCCAGTAGAGCCCGACAGAGCCCGACAGAGCCCGACAGAGCCCGACAGGGCCCGACAGAGCCCGACAGGGCCCGACAGGGCCCAGTAGAGCCCGACAGAGCCCGACAGAGCCCGACAGAACCCGTCAGAGACCGACAGAGCCCGACAGAGCCCGACAGGGCCCAGTAGAGGCCGACAGAGCCCGACAGAGCCCGACAGAGCCCGACAGAACCCGACAGGGCCCAGTAGAGCCCGACAGAGCCCGACAGAGCCCAACAGAGCCCGACAGGGCCCGACAGAGCCCGACAGGGCCCAGTAGAGCCCAGTAGAGCCCGACAGAGCCCGACAGGGCCCGACAGAGCCCGACAGAGCCCGACAGAGCCCGACAGGGCCCGACAGAACCCGACAGGGCCCAGTAGAACCCGACAGAGCCCGACAGAGCCCGACAGGGCCCGACAGAGCCCGACAGAGCCCGACAGGGCCCAGTAGAGCCCAGTAGAGCCCGACAGAGCCCGACAGGGCCCGACAGAGCCCGACAGAGCTCGACAGAGCCCGACAGGGCCCGACAGAGCCTGACAGAGCCTGACAGGGCCCAGTAGAGTCCGACAGAGCCCGACAGAGCCCGACAGAGCCCGACAGAGCCCGACAGGGCCCGACAGAGCCCGACAGAGCCCGACAGGGCCCGACAGAGCCCGACAGGGCCCAGTAGAGCCCGACAGAGCCCGACAGAGCCCGACAGGGCCCGACAGGGCCCGACAGGGCCCGACAGAGCCCAGTAGAGCCCGACAGGGCCCGACAGGGCCCAGTAGAGCCCGACAGAGCCCGACAGAGCCCGACAGAGCCCGACAGGGCCCGACAGAGCCCGACAGGGCCCGACAGGGCCCGACAGAGCCCGACAGGGCCCGACAGGGCCCAGTAGAGCCCGACAGAGCCCGACAGAGCCCGACAGAGCCCAACAGAGCCCGACAGAGCCCAGTAGAGCCCGACAGAGCCCGACAGAGCCCGACAGGGCCCGACAGAGCCCGACAGGGCCCGACAGGGCCCGACAGAGCCCGACAGAGCCCGACAGGGCCCAGTAGAGCCCGACAGAGCCCGACAGAGCCCGACAGGGCCCGACAGAGCCCGACAGAGCCCGACAGAGCCCGACAGGGCCCGACAGGGCCCGACAGGGCCCAGTAGAGCCCGACAGAGCCTGACAGAGCCCGACAGGGCCCGACAGGGCCCGAGAGGGCCCGAGAGAGCCCAGTAGAGCCCGACAGAGCCCGACAGAGCCCGACAGAGCCCGACAGAACCCGACAGAGCCCAGTAGAGCCCGACAGAGCCCGACAGAGCCCGACAGAGCCCGACAGGGCCCGACAGGGCCCGACAGGGCCCAGTAGAGCCCGACAGAGCCCGACAGAGCCCGACAGAGCCCGAGAGGGCCCGACAGGGCCCAGTAGAGCCCGACAGAGCCCGACAGAGCCCGACAGAGCCCGACAGAGCCCGACAGGGCTCGACAGGGCCCGACAGTGCCCGACAGAGACCAATTGAGCCCGACAGAGCCCGACAGAGCCCGACAGAGCCCGACAGGGCCCGACAGGGCCCAGTAGAGCCCGACAGAGCCCGACAGAGCCCGACAGAGCCCGACAGAACCCGACAGGGCCCAGTAGAGCCCGACAGAGCCCGACAGAGCCCGACAGAGCCCGAAAGGGCCCGACAGAGCCCGACAGAGCCCGACAGTGCCCGACAGGCCCCGACAGAGCCCAGTAGAGCCCGACAGAGCCCGACAGAGCCCGACAGAGCCCGACAGAGCCCGACAGGGCCCAGTAGAGCCCAGTAGAGCCCGACAGAGCCCGACAGGGCCCGACAGAGCCCGACAGAGCCCGACAGAGCCCGACAGGGCCCGACAGGGCCTGACAGAGCCCCACAGGGCCCAGTAGAGCCCGACAGAGCCCGACAGAGCCCGACAGGCCCCGACAGAGCCCGACAGAGCCCGACAGAACCCGACAGAGCCCGACAGGGCCCGACAGGGCCCGACAGGGCCCGACAGAGCCCGACAGGGCCCGACAGGGCCCGACAGGGCCCAGTAGAGCCCGACAGAGCCCGACAGAGCCCAGTAGAGCCCGACAGAGCCCGACAGAGCCCGACAGAGCCCGACAGGGCCCGACAGAGCCCGACAGGGCCCGACAGGGCCCAGTAGAGCCCGACAGAGCCCGACAGAGCCCGACAGAACCCGTCAGAGACCGACAGAGCCCGACAGAGCCCGACAGGGCCCAGCAGAGGCCGACAGAGCCCGACAGAGCCCGACAGAGACCGACAGGGCCCGACAGAGCCCGACAGAGCCCGACAGAGCCCGACAGGGCCCGACAGGGCCCGACAGGGCCCAGTAGAGCCCGACAGAGCCCGACAGGGCCCGACAGAGCCCGACAGAGCCCGACAGAGCCCGACATGGCCCGACAGAGCCCGACAGAGCCCAACAGAGCCCGACAGGGCCCGACAGGGCGCAGTAGAGCCCGACAGAGCCCGACAGAGCCCGACAGAGCCCGACAGGGCCCAGTAGAGCCCGACAGAGCCCGACAGAGCCCGACAGGGCCCGACAGAGCCCGACAGAGCCCGACAGGGCCCAGTAGAGCCCGACAGAGCCCGACAGAGCCCGACAGGGCCCGACAGAGCCCGACAGAGCCCGACAGAGCCCGACAGGGCCCGACAGGGCCCAGTAGAGCCCGACAGAGCCCGACAGAGCCCGACAGAGCCCGACAGAGCCCGACAGGGCCCAGTAGAGCCCGAGAGAGCCCGACAGGGCCCGAGAGAGCCCGACAGAGGCCGACAGGGCCCGACAGGGCCCGACAGCGCCCGACAGGGCCCGACAGAGCCCGACAGAGCCCGACAGAGCCCGACAGGGCCCGACAGAGCCCGACAGAGCCCGACAGGGCCCAGTAGAGCCCGACAGAGCCCGACAGAGCCCGACAGAGCCCGACAGAGCCCAGTAGATCCCGACAGAGCCCGACAGAGCCCGACAGAGCCCGACAGGGCCCGACAGAGCCCGACAGGGCCCGACAGGGTCCGACAGAGCCCGACAGAGCCCGACAGGGCCCAGTAGACCCGACAGAGCCCGACAGAGCCCGACAGAGCCCGACAGGGCCCGACAGAGCCCGACAGAGCCCGACAGGGCCCAGTAGAGCCCGACAGAGCCCGACAGAGCCCGACAGAGCCCGACAGAGCCCGACAGGGCCCGACAGGGCCCGACAGGGCCCGACAGAGCCCGACAGAGCCCGACAGAGCCCGACAGGGCCCAGTAGAGCCCGACAGAGCCCGACAGAGCCCGACAGGGCCCGACAGGGCCCGACAGAGCCCGACAGAGCCCGACAGAGCCCGACAGGGCCCGACAGGGCCCAGTAGAGCCCGACAGAGCCTGACAGAGCCCGACAGGGCCCGACAGGGCCCGAGAGGGCCCGAGAGAGCCCAGTAGAGCCCGACAGAGCCCGACAGAGCCCGACAGAGCCCGACAGAACCCGACAGAGGCCGACAGAGCCCAGAAGAGCCCGACAGAGCCCGACAGAGCCCGACAGAGCCCGACAGGGCCCGACAGGGCCCGACAGGGCCCAGTAGAGCCCGACAGAGCCCGACAGCGCCCGACAGAGCCCGACAGAGCCCGAGAGGGCCCGACAGGGCCCAGTAGAGCCCGACAGAGCCCGACAGAACCCGACAGAGCCCAACAGAGCCCGACAGGGCCCGACAGGGCCCAGTAGAGCCCGACAGAGCCCGACAGAGCCCAGTAGAGCCCGACAGAGCCCGACAGAGCCCGACAGAGCCCGACAGAGCCCGACAGAACCCAACAGAGCCCGACAGAGACCAATTGAGCCCGACAGAGCCCGACAGAGCCCGACAGAGCCCGACAGAGCCCGACAGGGCCCGACAGGGCCCAGTAGAGCCCGACAGAGCCCGACAGAGCCCGACAGAGCCCGACAGAACCCGACAGGGCCCAGTAGAGCCCGACAGAGCCCGACAGAGCCCGACAGAGCCCGACAGGGCCCGACAGAGCCCGACAGAGCCCGACAGTGCCCGACAGGCCCCGACAGAGCCCAGTAGAGCCCGACAGAGCCCGACAGAGCCCGACAGAGCCCGACAGAGCCCGACAGGGCCCAGTAGAGCCCATTAGAGCCCGACAGAGCCCGACAGGGCCTGACAGAGCCCGACAGAGCCCGACAGAGCCCGACAGGGCCCGACAGAGCCTGACAGAGCCCGACAGGGCCCAGTAGAGCCCGACAGAGCCCGACAGAGCCCGACAGGCCCCGACAGAGCCCGACAGAGCCCGACAGGGCCCGACAGAGCCCGACAGAGCCCGACAGGGCCCGACAGAGCCTGACAGAGCCCGACAGGGCCCGACAGGGCCCAGTAGAGCCCGACAGAGCCCGACAGAGCCCAACAGAGCCCGACAGGGCCCGACAGGGCCCAGAAGAGCCCGACAGAGCCCGACAGAGCCCGACAGAGCCCGACAGGGCCCGACAGAGCCCGACAGAGCCCGACAGGGCCCGACAGGGCCCGAGAGGGCCCAGTAGAGCCCGACAGAGCCCGACAGAGCCCGACAGAACCCGTCAGAGCCCGACAGACCCCGACAGAGCCCGACAGAGCCCGACAGGGCCCAGTAGAGCCCGACAGAGCCCGACAGAGCCCGACAGAGACCGACAGGGCCCGACAGAGCCCGACAGAGCCCGACAGGGCCCGACAGGGCCCGACAGGGCCCGACAGGGCCCAGTAGAGCCCGACAGAGCCCGACAGGGCCCGACAGAGCCCGACAGAGCCCGACAGAGCCCGACATGGCCCGACAGAGCCCGACAGAGCCCGACAGAGCCCGACAGAGCCCGACAGGGCCCGACAGGGCCCAGTAGAGCCCGACAGAGCCCGACAGAGCCCGACAGAACCCGACAGGGCCCAGTAGAGCCCGACAGAGCCCGACAGAGCCCGACAGAGCCCGACAGGGCCCGACAGAGCCCAGTAGAGCCCGACAGAGCCCGACAGAGCCCGACAGGGCCCGACAGAGCCCGACAGAGCCCGACAGGGCCCAGTAGAGCCCGACAGAGCCCGACAGAGCCCGACAGAGCCCGACAGGGCCCGACAGAGCCCGACAGAGCCCGACACAGCCTGACAGGGCCCGACAGGGCCCAGTAGATCCCGACAGAGCCCGACAGAGCCCGACAGAGCCCGACAGAGCCCGACAGGGCCCAGTAGAGCCCGACAGAGCCCGACAGAGCCCGACAGAGCCCGAGAGAGCCCGACAGGGCCCGAGAGAGCCTGACAGAGGCCGAGAGGGCCCGACAGGGCCCGACAGAGCCCGACAGAGCCCGACAGAGCCCGACAGAGCCCGACAGAGCCCGACAGGGCCCGACAGAGCCCGACAGAGCCCGACAGGGCCCAGTAGAGCCCGACAGAGCCCGACAGAGCCCGACAGAGCCCGAGAGAGCCCGACAGGGCCCGAGAGAGCCTGACAGAGCCCGACAGAGCCCGACAGAGCCCGACAGGGCCCGACAGAGCCCGACAGGGCCCGACAGGGCCCGACAGAGCCCGACAGAGCCCGACAGGGCCCAGTAGAGCCCGACAGAGCCCGACAGAGCCCGACAGAGCCCGACAGGGCCCGACAGAGCCCGACAGAGCCCGACAGGGCCCAGTAGAGCCCGACAGAGCCCGACAGAGCCCGACAGAGCCCAACAGAGCCCGACAGAGCCCAGTAGAGCCCGACAGAGCCCGACAGAGCCCGACAGGGCCCGACAGGGCCCGACAGGGCCCGACAGGGCCCAGTAGAGCCCGACAGAGCCCGACAGAGGCCGACAGGGCCTGACAGGGCCCGACAGAGCCCGACAGAGCCCGACAGAGCCCGACAGGGCCCGACAGAGCCCGACAGGGCCCAGTAGAGCCCGACAGAGCCTGACAGAGCCCGACAGGGCCCGACAGGGCCCGAGAGGGCCCGAGAGAGCCCAGTAGAGCCCGACAGAGCCCGACAGAGCCCGACAGAGCCCGACAGAAACCGACAGAGGCCGACAGAGCCCAGTAGAGCCCGACAGAGCCCGACAGAGCCCGACAGAGCCCGACAGGGCCCAGTAGAGCCCGACAGAGCCCGACAGAGCCCGACAGAGCCCGAGAGAGCCCGACAGGGCCCGAGAGAGCCCGACAGAGGCCGACAGGGCCCGACAGGGCCCGACAGAGCCCGACAGGGCCCGACAGAGCCCGACAGAGCCCGACAGAGCCCGACAGGGCCCGACAGAGCCCGACAGAGCCCGACAGGGCCCAGTAGAGCCCGACAGAGCCCGACAGAGCCCGACAGAGCCCGACAGAGCCCAGTAGATCCCGACAGAGCCCGACAGAGCCCGACAGAGCCCGACAGGGCCCGACAGAGCCTGACAGGGCCCGACAGGGCCCGACAGAGCCCGACAGAGCCCGACAGGGCCCAGTAGAGCCCGACAGAGCCCGACAGAGCCCGACAGAGCCCGACAGGGCCCGACAGAGCCCGACAGAGCCCGACAGAGCCCGACAGAGCCCGACAGAGCCCGACAGAGCCCGACAGAGCCCAGTAGAGCCCGACAGAGCCCGACAGAGCCCGACAGAGCCCGACAGGGCCTGACAGGGCCCGACAGAGCCCGACAGAGCCCGACAGAGCCCGACAGGGCCCGACAGGGCCCGACAGGGCCCAGTAGAGCCCGACAGAGCCTGACAGAGCCCGACAGGGCCCGACAGGGCCCGAGAGGGCCCGAGAGAGCCCAGTAGAGCCCGACAGAGCCCGACAGAGCCCGACAGAGCCCGACAGAAACCGACAGAGGCCGACAGAGCCCAGTAGAGCCCGACAGAGCCCGACAGAGCCCGACAGAGCCCGACAGGGCCCAGTAGAGCCCGACAGAGCCCGACAGAGCCCGACAGAGCCCGAGAGAGCCCGACAGGGCCCGAGAGAGCCCGACAGAGGCCGACAGGGCCCGACAGGGCCCGACAGAGCCCGACAGAGCCCGACAGAGCCCGACAGGGCCCGACAGAGCCCGACAGAGCCCGACAGGGCCCAGTAGAGCCCGACAGAGCCCGACAGAGCCCGACAGAGCCCAGTAGATCCCGACAGAGCCCGACAGAGCCCGACAGAGCCCGACAGGGCCCGACAGGGCCCGACAGGGCCCGACAGAGCCCGACAGAGCCCGAAAGGGCCCAGTAGAGCCCGACAGAGCCCGACAGAGCCCGACAGAGCCCGACAGGGCCCGACAGAGCCCGACAGAGCCCGACAGGGCCCAGTAGAGCCCGACAGAGCCCGACAGAACCCGACAGAGGCCGACAGAGCCCAGTAGAGCCCGACAGAGCCCGACAGAGCCCGACAGAGCCCGACAGGGCCCGACAGGGCCCGATAGGGCCCAGTAGAGCCCGACAGAGCCCGACAGAGCCCGACAGAGCCCGACAGAGCCCGAGAGGGCCCGACAGGGCCCAGTAGAGCCCGACAGAGCCCGACAGAGCCCGACAGAACCCGACAGGGCCCAGTAGAGCCCGACGGAGCCCGACAGAGCCCAACAGGGCCCGACAGAGCCCGACAGAGCCCGACAGGGCCCAGTAGAGCCCGACAGAGCCCGACAGAGCCCGACAGAGCCCGACAGAGCCCGACATGGCCCGACAGAGCCCGACAGGGCCCAGTAGAGCCCGACAGAGGCCGACAGGGCCCGACAGGGCCCGACAGAGCCCGACAGGGCCCGACAGAGCCCGACAGAGCCCGACAGATCCCGACAGGGCCCGACAGAGCCCGACAGAGCCCGACAGGGCCCAGTAGAGCCCGACAGAGCCCGACAGAGCCCGACAGAGCCCAGTAGATCCCGACAGAACCCGACAGAGCCCGACAGAGCCCGACAGGGCCCGACAGAGCCCGACAGGGCCCGACAGGGCCCGACAGAGCCCGACAGAGCCCGACAGGGCCCAGTAGAGCCCGACAGAGCCCGACAGAGCCCGACAGGGCCCGACAGAGCCCGACAGAGCCCGACAGGGCCCAGTAGAGCCCGACAGAGCCCGACAGAGCCCGACAGAGCCCAACAGAGCCCGACAGAGCCCAGTAGAGCCCGACAGAGCCCGACAGAGCCCGACAGAGCCCGACAGGGCCCGACAGAGCCCGACAGGGCCCGACAGGGCCCGACAGAGCCCGACAGAGCCCGACAGAGCCCGACAGGGCCCAGTAGAGCCCGACAGAGCCCGACAGAGCCCGACAGGGCCCGACAGGGCCCGACAGAGCCCGACAGAGCCCGACAGAGCCCGACAGGGCCCGACAGGTCCCGACAGGGCCCAGTAGAGCCCGACAGAGCCCGACAGAGCCCGACAGAGCCCAACAGAGCCCGACAGAGCCCAGTAGAGCCCGACAGAGCCCGACAGAGCCCGACAGGGCCCGACAGGGCCCGACAGGGCCCGACAGAGCCCGACAGAGCCCGACAGGGCCCAGTAGAGCCCGACAGAGCCCGACAGAGCCCAGTAGAGCCCGACAGAGCCCGACAGAGCCCGACAGAGCACGACAGAACCCGACAGAGCCCGACAGAGACCAATTGAGCCCGACAGAGCCCGACAGAGCCCGACAGAGCCCGACAGGGCCCGACAGGGCCCAGTAGAGCCCGACAGAGCCCGACAGAGCCCGACAGAGCCCGACAGAACCCGACAGGGCCCAGTAGAGCCCGACAGAGCCCGACAGAGCCCAACAGAGCCCGACAGGGCCCGACAGAGCCCGACAGGGCCCAGTAGAGCCCAGTAGAGCCCGACAGAGCCCGACAGGGCCCGACAGAGCCCGACAGAGCCCGACAGAGCCCGACAGAACCCGACAGAACCCGACAGGGCCCAGTAGAACCCGACAGAGCCCGACAGAGCCCGACAGGGCCCGACAGAGCCCGAC
Organism: Caloenas nicobarica; assembly: GCF_036013445.1. NCBI lineage: Eukaryota > Metazoa > Chordata > Aves > Columbiformes > Columbidae > Caloenas > Caloenas nicobarica. The sequence goes on from NW_027017055.1 coordinate 26,743, forward strand.
AGAGCCCGACAGGGCCCAGTAGAGCCCAGTAGAGCCCGACAGAGCCCGACAGGGCCCGACAGAGCCCGACAGAGCCCGACAGAGCCCGACAGGGCCCGACAGAGCCTGACAGAGCCTGACAGGGCCCAGTAGAGCCCGACAGAGCTCGACAGAGCCCGACAGGGCCCGACAGAGCCCGACAGAGCCCGACAGGGCCCGACAGAGCCCGACAGGGCCCGACAGGGCCCAGTAGAGCCCGACAGAGCCCGACAGAGCCCGACAGGGCCCGACAGGGCCCGACAGGGCCCGACAGAGCCCGACAGGGCCCGACAGGGCCCGACAGAGCCCAGTAGAGCCCGACAGGGCCCGACAGGGCCAGACAGAGCCCGACAGAACCCGACAGAGGCCGACAGAGCCCAGTAGAGCCCGACAGAGCCCGACAGAGCCCGACAGAGCCGACAGGGCCCGACAGGGCCCGACAGGGCCCAGTAGAGCCCGACAGAGCCCGACAGAGCCCGACAGAGCCCGAGAGGGCCCGACAGGGCCCAGTAGAGCCCGACAGAGCCCGACAGAGCCCGACAGAACCCGACAGAGCCCGACAGAGCCCGACAGGGCTCGACAGGGCCCGACAGTGCCCGACAGAGACCAATTGAGCCCGACAGAGCCCGACAGAGCCCGACAGAGCCCGACAGGGCCCGACAGAGCCCGACATGGCCCGACAGAGCCCGACAGAGCCCGACAGGGCCCAGTAGAGCCCGACAGAGCCCGACAGAGCCCGACAGAACCCGACAGGGCCCAGTAGAGCCCGACAGAGCCCGACAGAGCCCGACAGGGCCCGACAGAGCCCGACAGAGCCCGACAGGGCCCAGTAGAGCCCGACAGAGCCCGACAGAGCCCGAGAGAGCCCGACAGAGCCCGACATGGCCCGACAGAGCCCGACAGAGCCCGACAGAGCCCGACAGGGCCCGACAGGGCCCAGTAGAGCCCGACAGAGCCCGACAGAGCCCGACAGAACCCGACAGGGCCCAGTAGAGCCCGACAGAGGCCCGACAGAGCCCGACAGGGCCCGACAGAGCCCGACAGAGCCCGACAGGGCCCAGTAGAGCCCGACAGAGCCCGACAGAGCCCGACAGAGCCCGACAGGGCCCGACGGGCCCGACAGAGCCCGACACAGCCTGACAGGGCCCGACAGGGCCCAGTAGATCCCGACAGAGCCCGACAGAGCCCGGACAGAGCCCGACAGAGCCCGACAGGGCCCAGTAGAGCCCGACAGAGCCCGACAGAGCCCGACAGAGCCCGAGAGAGCCCGACAGGGCCCGAGAGAGCCTGACAGAGGCCGACAGGGCCCGACAGGGCCCGACAGAGCCCGACAGGGCCCGACAGAGCCCGACAGAGCCCGACAGAGCCCGACAGGGCCCGACAGAGCCCGACAGAGCCCGACAGGGCCCAGTAGAGCCCGACAGAGCCCGACAGAGCCCGACAGAGCCCGAGAGAGCCCGACAGGGCCCGAGAGAGCCTGACAGAGCCCGACAGAGCCCGACAGGGCCCGACAGAGCCCGACAGGGCCCGACAGGGCCCGACAGAGCCCGACAGAGCCGACAGGGCCCAGTAGAGCCCGACAGAGCCCGACAGAGCCCGACAGAGCCCGACAGGGCCCGACAGAGCCCGACAGAGCCCGACAGGGCCCAGTAGAGCCCGACAGAGCCCGACAGAGCCCGACAGAGCCCAACAGAGCCCGACAGAGCCCAGTAGAGCCCGACAGAGCCCGACAGAGCCCGACAGAGCCGACAGGGCCCGACAGGGCCCGACAGGGCCCGACAGGGCCCGACAGAGCCCGACAGGGCCCAGTAGAGCCCGACAGAGGCCCGACAGAGCCCGACAGGCCTGACAGGCCCGACAGAGCCCGACAGAGCCCGACAGAGCCGACAGGGCCCGACAGAGCCCGACAGGGCCCAGTAGAGCCCGGACAGAGCCTGACAGAGCCCGACAGGGCCCGACAGGGCCCGAGAGGGCCCGAGAGAGCCCAGTAGAGCCCGACAGAGCCCGACAGAGCCCGACAGAGCCCGACAGAAACCGACAGAGGCCGACAGAGCCCAGTAGAGCCCGACAGAGCCCGACAGAGCCCCGACAGAGCCCGACAGGGCCCAGTAGAGCCCGACAGAGCCCGACAGAGCCCGACAGAGCCCGAGAGAGCCCGACAGGGCCGAGAGAGCCCGACAGAGGCCCGACAGGGCCCGACAGGGCCCGACAGAGCCCGACAGGGCCCGACAGAGCCCGACAGAGCCCGACAGAGCCCGACAGGGCCCGACAGAGCCCGACAGAGCCCGACAGGGCCCAGTAGAGCCCGACAGAGCCCGACAGAGCCCGACAGAGCCCGACAGAGCCCAGTAGATCCCGACAGAGCCCGACAGAGCCCGACAGAGCCCGACAGGGCCCGACAGAGCCTGACAGGGCCCGACAGGGCCCGACAGAGCCCGACAGAGCCCGACAGGGCCCAGTAGAGCCCGACAGAGCCCGACAGAGCCCGACAGAGCCCGACAGGGCCCAGTAGAGCCCGACAGAGCCCGGACAGAGCCCGACAGAGCCCAACAGAGCCCGACAGAGCCCAGTAGAGCCCGACAGAGCCCGACAGAGCCCGACAGAGCCCGACAGAGCCCGACAGGGCCCGACAGAAGCCCGACAGGGCCCGACAGGGCCCGACAGAGCCCGACAGAGCCCGACAGAGCCCGACAGGGCCCAGTAGAGCCCGACAGAGCCCGACAGAGCCCGACAGGGCCCGACAGGGCCCGACAGAGCCCGACAGAGCCCGACAGAGCCCGACAGGGCCCGACAGGGCCCGACAGGGCCCAGTAGAGCCCGACAGAGCCCGACAGAGCCTGACAGAGCCCAACAGAGCCCAACAGAGCCCAGTAGAGCCCGACAGAGCCCGACAGGGCCCGACAGAGCCCGACAGGGCCCGACAGGGCCCGACAGGGCCCGACAGAGCCCGACAGAGCCCGACAGGGCCCGACAGAGCCAGTAGAGCCCGACAGAGCCCGACAGAGCCCAGTAGAGCCCGACAGAGCCCGACAGAGCCCGACAGAGCCCGACAGAACCCGACAGAGCCCGACAGAGACCAATTGAGCCCGGACAGAGCCCGACAGAGCCCGACAGAGCCCGACAGGGCCCGACAGGGCCCAGTAGAGCCCGACAGAGCCCGACAGAGCCCGACAGAGCCCGACAGGAACCCGACAGGGCCCAGTAGAGCCCGACAGAGCCCGACAGAGCCCAACAGAGCCCGACAGGGCCCGACAGAGCCCGACAGGGCCCAGTAGAGCCCAGTAGAGCCCGACAGAGCCCGACAGGGCCCGACAGAGCCCGACAGAGCCCGACAGAGCCCGACAGGGCCCGACAGAACCCGACAGGGCCCAGTAGAACCCGACAGAGCCCAACAGAGCCCGACAGGGCCCGACAGAGCCCGACAGAGCCCGACAGGGCCCAGTAGAGCCCAGTAGAGCCCGACAGAGCCCGACAGGGCCCGACAGAGCCCGACAGAGCCCGACAGAGCCCGACAGGGCCCGACAGAGCCTGACAGAGCCTGACAGGGCCCAGTAGAGCCCGACAGAGCCCGACAGAGCCCGACAGAGCCCGACAGAGCCCGACAGGGCCCGACAGAGCCCGACAGAGCCCGACAGGGCCCGACAGAGCCCGACAGGGCCCAGTAGAGCCCGACAGAGCCCGACAGAGCCCGACAGGGCCCGACAGGGCCCGACAGGGCCCGACAGAGCCCAGTAGAGCCCGACAGGGCCCGACAGGGCCCGACAGAGCCCGACAGGGCCCGACAGGGCCCAGTAGAGCCCGACAGAGCCCGACAGAGCCCGACAGAGCCCGACAGGGCCCGACAGAGCCCGACAGGGCCCGACAGGGCCCGACAGAGCCCGACAGAGCCCGACAGGGCCCGACAGGGCCCAGTAGAGCCCGACAGAGCCCAACAGAGCCCGACAGAGCCCAACAGAGCCCGACAGAGCCCAGTAGAGCCCGACAGAGCCCGACAGAGCCCGACAGAGCCCGACAGGGCCCGACAGAGCCCGACAGGGCCCGACAGGGCCCGACAGAGCCCGACAGAGCCCGACAGGGCCCAGTAGAGCCCGACAGAGCCCGACAGAGCCCGACAGGGCCCGACAGAGCCCGACAGAGCCCGACAGAGCCCGACAGGGCCCGACAGGGCCCGACAGGGCCCAGTAGAGCCCGACAGAGCCTGACAGAGCCCGACAGGGCCCGACAGGGCCCGAGAGGGCCCGAGAAAGCCCAGTAGAGCCCGACAGAGCCCGACAGAGCCCGACAGAGCCCGACAGAGCCCGACAGAACCCGACAGAGCCCAGTAGAGCCCGACAGAGCCCGACAGAGCCCGACAGAGCCCGACAGGGCCCGACAGGGCCCGACAGGGCCCAGTAGAGCCCGACAGAGCCCGACAGAGCCCGACAGAGCCCGAGAGGGCCCGACAGGGCCCAGTAGAGCCCGACAGAGCCCGACAGAGCCCGACAGAGCCCGACCAGAGCCCGACAGGGCTCGACAGGGCCCGACAGTGCCCGACAGAGACCAATTGAGCCCGACAGAGCCCGACAGAGCCCGACAGAGCCGACAGGGCCCGACAGGGCCCAGTAGAGCCCGACAGAGCCCGACAGAGCCCGACAGAGGCCCGACAGAACCCGACAGGGCCAGTAGAGCCCGACAGAGCCCGACAGAGCCCGACAGAGCCCACAGGGCCCGACAGAGCCCGACAGAGCCCGACAGTGCCCGACAGGCCCCGACAGAGCCCAGTAGAGCCGACAGAGCCCGACAGAGCCCGACAGAGCCCGACAGAGCCCGACAGAGCCCGACAGGGCCCAGTAGAGCCCAGTAGAGCCCGACAGAGCCCGACAGGGCCCGACAGAGCCCGACAGAGCCCGACAGAGCCCGACAGGGCCCGACAGAGCCTGACAGAGCCCGACAGGGCCCAGTAGAGCCCGACAGAGCCCGACAGAGCCCGACAGGCCCCGACAGAGCCCGACAGAGCCCGACAGGGCCCGACAGAGCCCGACAGGGCCCGACAGGGCCCGACAGGGCCCGACAGAGCCCGACAGGGCCCGACAGGGCCCGACAGGGCCCAGTAGAGCCCGACAGAGCCGACAGAGCCCAGTAGAGCCCGACAGAGGCCCGACAGAGCCCGACAGAGCCCGACAGGGCCCGACAGAGCCCGACAGGGCCCGACAGGGCCCAGTAGAGCCCGACAGAGCCCGACAGAGCCCGACAGAACCCGTCAGAGACCGACAGAGCCCGACAGAGCCCGACAGGGCCCAGTAGAGGCCGACAGAGCCCGACAGAGCCCGACAGAGACCGACAGGGCCCGACAGAGCCGACAGAGCCCGACAGAGCCCGACAGGGCCCGACAGGGCCCGACAGGGCCCAGTAGAGCCCGACAGAGCCCGACAGGGCCCGACAGAGCCCGACAGGGCCCGACAGAGCCCCGACATGGCCCGACAGAGCCCGACAGAGCCCAACAGAGCCCGACAGGGCCCGACAGGGCGCAGTAGAGCCGACAGAGCCCGACAGAGCCCGACAGAGCCCGACAGCGCCCAGTAGAGCCCGACAGAGCCCGACAGAGCCCGACAGGGCCCGACAGAGCCCGACAGAGCCCGACAGGGCCCAGTAGAGCCCGACAGAGCCCGACAGAGCCCGACAGGGCCCGACAGAGCCCGACAGAGCCCGACAGAGCCCGACAGGGCCCGACAGGGCCCAGTAGAGCCCGACAGAGCCCGACAGAGCCCGACAGAGCCCGACAGAGCCCGACAGAGCCGACAGGGCCCAGTAGAGCCCGAGAGAGCCCGACAGGGCCCGAGAGAGCCCGACAGAGGCCGACAGGGCCCGACAGGGCCCGACAGCGCCCGACAGGGCCCGACAGAGCCCGACAGAGCCCGACAGAGCCCGACAGGCCCGACAGAGCCCGACAGAGCCCGACAGGGCCCAGTAGAGCCCGACAGAGCCCGACAGAGCCCGACAGAGCCCCGACAGAGCCCAGTAGATCCCGACAGAGCCCGACAGAGCCCGACAGAGCCCGACAGGGCCCGACAGAGCCCGACAGGGCCCGACAGGGTCCGACAGAGCCCGACAGAGCCCGACAGGGCCCAGTAGACCCGACAGAGCCCGACAGAGCCCGACAGAGCCCGACAGGGCCCGACAGAGCCCGACAGAGCCCGACAGGGCCCAGTAGAGCCCGACAGAGCCCGACAGAGCCCGACAGAGCCCGACAGGGCCCGACAGGGCCCGACAGGGCCCGACAGAGCCCGACAGAGCCCGACAGAGCCCGACAGGGCCCAGTAGAGCCCGACAGAGCCCGACAGGGCCCGACAGGGCCCGACAGAGCCCGGACAGGGCCCGACAGGGCCCGACAGGGCCCAGTAGAGCCCGACAGAGCCTGACAGAGCCCGACAGGGCCCGACAGGGCCCGAGAGGGCCCGAGAGAGCCCAGTAGAGCCCGACAGAGCCCGACAGAGCCCGACAGAGCCCGACAGAACCCGACAGAGGCCGACAGAGCCCAGAAGAGCCCGACAGAGCCCGACAGAGCCCGACAGAGCCCGACAGGGCCCGACAGGGCCCGACAGGGCCCAGTAGAGCCCGACAGAGCCCGACAGCGCCCGACAGAGCCCGACAGAGCCCGAGAGGGCCCGACAGGGGCCCAGTAGAGCCCGACAGAGCCCGACAGAACCCGACAGAGCCCGACAGAGCCCGACAGGGCCCGACAGGGCCCAGTAGAGCCCGACAGAGCCCGACAGAGCCCAGTAGAGCCTGACAGAGCCAGACAGAGCCCGACAGAGCCGACAGAGCCCGACAGAACCCAACAGAGCCCGACAGAGACCAATTGAGCCCGACAGAGCCCGACAGAGCCCGACAGAGCCCGACAGAGCCCGACAGGGCCCGACAGGGCCCAGTAGAGCCCGACAGAGCCCGACAGAGCCCGACAGAGCCCGACAGAACCCGACAGGGCCCAGTAGAGCCCGACAGAGCCCGACAGAGCCCGACAGAGCCCGACAGGGCCCGACAGAGCCCGACAGAGCCCGACAGTGCCCGACAGGCCCCGACAGAGCCCAGTAGAGCCCGACAGAGCCCGACAGAGCCCGACAGAGCCCGACAGAGCCCGACAGGGCCCAGTAGAGCCCATTAGAGCCCGACAGAGCCCGACAGGGCCTGACAGAGCCCGACAGAGCCCGACAGAGCCCGACAGGGCCCGACAGGGCCTGACAGAGCCCGACAGGGCCCAGTAGAGCCCGACAGAGCCCGACAGAGCCCGACAGGCCCCGACAGAGCCCGACAGAGCCCGACAGGGCCCGACAGAGCCCGACAGAGCCCGACAGGGCCCGACAGAGCCTGACAGAGCCCGACAGGCCCGACAGGGCCCAGTAGAGCCCGACAGAGCCCGACAGAGCCCAACAGAGCCCGACAGGGCCCGACAGGGCCCAGAAGAGCCCGACAGAGCCCGACAGAGCCCGACAGAGCCCGACAGGGCCCGACAGAGCCCGACAGAGCCCGACAGGGCCCGACAGGGCCCGACAGGGCCCAGTAGAGCCCGACAGAGCCCGACAGAGCCCGACAGAACCCGTCAGAGCCCGACAGACCCCGACAGAGCCCGACAGAGCCCGACAGGGCCCAGTAGAGCCCGACAGAGCCCGACAGAGCCCGACAGAGACCGACAGGGCCCGACAGAGCCCGACAGAGCCCGACAGGGCCCGACAGGGCCCGACAGGGCCCGACAGGGCCCAGTAGAGCCCGACAGAGCCCGACAGGGCCCGACAGAGCCCGACAGAGCCCGACAGAGCCCGACATGGCCCGACAGAGCCCGACAGAGCCCGACAGAGCCGACAGGGCCCGACAGGGCCCAGTAGAGCCCGACAGAGCCCGACAGAGCCCGACAGAACCCGACAGGGCCCAGTAGAGCCCGACAGAGCCCGACAGAGCCCGACAAAGCCCGACAGGGCCCGACAGAGCCCGACAGAGCCCGACAGGGCCCAGTAGAGCCCGACAGAGCCCGACAGAGCCCGACAGAGCCCGACAGGGCCCGACAGAGCCCGACAGAGCCCGACAGAGCCCGACAGGGCCCGACAGGGCCCAGTAGAGCCCGACAGAGCCCGACAGGGCCCGACAGAGCCCGACAGAGCCCGACAGAGCCCGACAGGGCCCAGTAGAGCCCGACAGAGCCCGACAGAGCCCGACAGAGCCCGAGAGAGCCCGACAGGGCCCGACAGAGCCCGACAGAGCCCGACAGGGCCCGACAGGTCCCGACAGAGCCCGACAGGCCCGACAGAGCCCGACAGAGCCCGACAGAGCCCGACAGGGCCCGACAGAGCCCGACAGAGCCCGACAGGGCCCAGTAGAGCCCGACAGAGCCCGACAGAGCCCGACAGAGCCCAGTAGATCCCGACAGAGCCCGACAGAGCCCAACAGAGCCCGACAGGGCCCGACAGAGCCCGACAGGGCCCGACAGGGCCCGACAGAGCCCGACAGAGCCCGACAGAGCCCGACAGGGCCCAGTAGAGCCCGACAGAGCCCGACAGAGCCCGACAGGGCCCGACAGGGCCCGACAGAGCCCGACAGGGCCCGACAGAGCCCGACAGAGCCCGACAGAGCCCGACAGGCCCGACAGAGCCCGACAGAGCCCGACAGGGCCCGACAGAGCCCGACAGAGCCTGACAGAGCCCGACAGGGCCCAGTAGAGCCCAGTAGAGCCCGACAGAGCCCGACAGGGCCCGACAGAGCCCGACAGAGCCCGACAGAGCCCGACAGGGCCCGACAGAGCCTGACAGAGCCTGACAGGGCCCAGTAGAGCCCGACAGAGCCCGACAGAGCCCGACAGAGCCCGACAGAGCCCGACAGGGCCCGACAGGGCCCAGTAGAGCCCGACAGAGCCCGACAGAGCCCGACAGGGCCCGACAGGGCCCGACAGGGCCCGACAGAGCCCGACAGGGCCCGACAGGGCCCGACAGAGCCCAGTAGAGCCCGACAGGGCCCGACAGGGCCCGACAGAGCCCGACAGGGCCCGACAGGGCCCAGTAGAGCCCGACAGAGCCCGACAGAGCCCGACAGAGCCCGACAGGGCCCGACAGAGCCCGACAGGGCCCGACAGGACCCGACAGAGCCCGACAGAGCCCGACAGGGCCCAGTAGAGCCCGACAGAGCCCGACAGAGCCCGACAGAGCCCAACAGAGCCCGACAGAGCCCAGTAGAGCCCGACAGAGCCCGACAGAGCCCGACAGAGCCCGACAGAGCCCGACAGAGCCCGACATGGCCCGACAGGGCCATACAGAGCCCGACAGAGCCCGACAGGGCCCAGTAGAGCCCGACAGAGCCCGACAGAGCCCGACAGAGCCCGACAGGGCCCGACAGAGCCCGACAGAGCCCGACAGAGCCCGACAGGGCCCGACAGGGCCCGACAGGGCCCAGTAGAGCCCGACAGAGCTGACAGAGCCCGACAGGGCCCGACAGGGCCCGAGAGGGCCCGAGAGAGCCCAGTAGAGCCCGACAGAGCCCGACAGAGCCCGACAGAGCCCGACAGAACCCGACAGAGGCCGACAGAGCCCAGTAGAGCCCGACAGAGCCCGACAGAGCCCGACAAAGCCCGACAGGGCCCGACAGGGCCCGACAGGGAACAGTAGAGCCCGACAGAGCCCGACAGAGCCCGACAGAGCCCGAGAGGCCCGACAGGGCCCAGTAGAGCCCGACAGAGCCCGACAGAGCCCGACAGAGCCCGACAGAACCCGACAGAGACCGACAGAGCCCGACAGGGCTCGACAGGGCCCGACAGTGCCCGACAGAGACCAATTGAGCCCGACAGAGCCCGACAGAGCCCGACAGAGCCCGACAGGGCCCGACAGGGCTCAGTAGAGCCCGACAGAGCCCGACAGAGCCCGACAGAGCCCGACAGAACCCGACAGGGCCCAGTAGATCCCGACAGAGCCCGACAGAGCCCGACAGAGCCCGAAAGGGCCCGACAGAGCCCGACAGAGCCCGACAGTGCCCGACAGGCCCCGACAGAGCCCAGTAGAGCCCGACAGAGCCCGACAGAGCCCGACAGAGCCCGATAGGGCCCAGTAGAGCCCAGTAGAGCCCGACAGAGCCCGACAGGGCCCGACAGAGCCCGACAGAGCCCGACAGAGCCCGACAGGGCCCGACAGAGCCTGACAGAGCCCGACAGGGCCCAGTAGAGCCCGACAGAGCCCGACAGAGCCCGACAGGCCCCGACAGAGCCCGACAGAGCCCGACAGGGCCCGACAGAGCCCGACAGGGCCCGACAGGGCCCGACAGAGCCCGACAGAGCCCGACAGGGCCCGACAGGGCCCGACAGAGCCCAGTAGAGCCCGACAGAGCCCGACAGAGCCCGACAGAGCCCGACAGGGCCCGACAGGGCCCAGTAGAGCCCGACAGAGCCCGACAGAGCCCGACAGAGCCCGACAGGGCCCGACAGAGCCCGACAGGGCCCGACAGGGCCCAGTAGAGCCCGACAGAGCCCGACAGAGCCCGACAGAACCCGTCAGAGCCCGACAGAGCCCGACAGAGCCCGACAGGGCCCAGTAGAGGCCGACAGAGCCCGACAGAGCCCGACAGAGACCGACAGGGCCCGACAGAGCCCGACAGAGCCCGACAGAGCCCGACAGGGCCCGACAGGGCCCGACAGGGCCCAGTAGAGCCCGACAGAGCCCGACAGGGCCCGACAGAGCCCGACAGAGCCCGACAGAGCCCGACATGGCCCGACAGAGCCCGACAGAGCCCGACAGAGCCCGACAGGGCCCGACAGGGCCCAGTAGAGCCCGGACAGAGCCCGACAGAGCCCGACAGAGCCCGACAGGGCCCAGTAGAGCCCGACAGAGCCCGACAGAGCCCGACAGGGCCCGACAGAGCCCGACAGAGCCCGACAGGGCCCAGTAGAGCCCGACAGAGCCCGACAGAGCCCGACAGAGCCCGACAGGGCCCGACAGAGCCCGACAGAGCCCGACAGGGCCCAGTAGAGCCCGACAGAGCCCGACAGAGCCCGACAGAGCCCGACAGAGCCCGACAGGGCCCAGTAGAGCCCGAGAGAGCCCGACAGGGCCCGAGAGAGCCCGACAGAGGCCGACAGGGCCCGACAGGGCCCGACAGAGCCCGACAGGGCCCGACAGAGCCCGACAGAGCCCGACAGAGCCCGACAGGGCCCGACAGAGCCCGACAGAGCCCCGACAGGGCCCAGTAGAGCCCGACAGAGCCCGACAGAGCCCGACAGAGCCCGACAGAGCCCAGTAGATCCCGACAGAGCCCGACAGAGCCCGACAGAGCCCGACAGGGCCCGACAGAGCCCGACAGGGCCCGACAGGGCCCGACAGAGCCCGACAGGGCCCAGTAGAGCCCGACAGAGCCTGACGGACAGAGCCCGACAGGGCCCGACAGAGCCCGACAGAGCCCGACAGGGCCCAGTAGAGCCCGACAGAGCCCGACAGAGCCCGACAGAGCCCGACAGGGCCCGACAGAGCCCGACAGGGCCCGACAGGGCCCGACAGAGCCCGACAGAGCCCGACAGGGCCCAGTAGAGCCCGACAGAGCCCAACAGAGCCCGACAGGGCCCGACAGGGCCCGACAGAGCCCGACAGAGCCCGACAGAGCCCGACAGAGCCCGACAGGGCCCGACAGGGCCCAGTAGAGCCCGACAGAGCCTGACAGAGCCCGACAGGGCCCGACAGGGCCCGAGAGGCCCGAGAGAGCCCAGTAGAGCCCGACAGAGCCCGACAGAGCCCGACAGAGCCCGACAGAGCCCGACAGAGGCCGACAGAGCCCAGTAGAGCCCGACAGAGCCCGACAGAGCCCGACAGAGCCCGACAGGGCCCGACAGGGCCCGACAGGGCCCAGTAGAGCCCGACAGAGCCCGACAGAGCCCGACAGAGCCCGACAGAGCCCGAGAGGGCCCGACAGGGCCCAGTAGAGCCCGACAGAGCCCGACAGAACCCGACAGAGCCCGACAGAGCCCGACAGGGCCCGACAGGGCCCGACAGGGCCCAGTAGAGCCCGACAGAGCCCGACAGAGCCCAGTAGAGCCCGACAGAGCCCGACAGAACCCGACAGAGCCCGACAGAGCCGACAGAACCCAACAGAGCCCGACAGAGACCAATTGAGCCCGACAGAGCCCGACAGAGCCCGACAGAGCCCGACAGGGCCCGACAGGGCCCAGTAGAGCCCGACAGAGCCCGACAGAGCCCGACAGAGCCCGACAGAACCGACAGGGCCCAGTAGAGCCCGACAGAGCCCGACAGAGCCCGACAGAGCCCGACAGGGCCCGACAGAGCCCGACAGAGCCCGACAGTGCCCGACAGGCACCGACAGAGCCCAGTAGAGCCCGACAGAGCCCGACAGAGCCCGACAGAGCCCGACAGAGCCCGACAGGGCCCAGTAGAGCCCATTAGAGCCCGACAGAGCCCGACAGGGCCTGACAGAGCCCGACAGAGCCCGACAGAGCCCGACAGAGCCCGACAGGGCCCGACAGAGCCTGACAGAGCCCGACAGGGCCCAGTAGAGCCCGACAGAGCCCGACAGAGCCCGACAGAGCCCGACAGGGCCCGACAGAGCCCGACAGAGCCCGACAGGGCCCGACAGAGCCTGACAGAGCCCGACAGGGCCCGACAGGGCCCAGTAGAGCCCGACAGAGCCCGACAGAGCCCAACAGAGCCCGACAGGGCCCGACAGGGCCCAGTAGAGCCCGACAGAGCCCGACAGAGCCCGACAGAGCCCGACAGGGCCCGACAGAGCCCGACAGAGCCCGACAGGGCCCGACAGGGCCCGACAGGGCCCAGTAGAGCCCGACAGAGCCCGACAGAGCCCGACAGAACCCGTCAGAGCCCGACAGACCCCGACAGAGCCCGACAGAGCCCGACAGGGCCCAGTAGAGCCCGACAGAGCCCGACAGAGCCCGACAGAGACCGACAGGGCCCGACAGAGCCCGACAGAGCCCGACAGGGCCCGACAGGGCCCGACAGGGCCCAGTAGAGCCCGACAGAGCCCGACAGGGCCCGACAGAGCCCGACAGAGCCCGACAGAGCCCGACATGCCCGACAGAGCCCGACAGAGCCCGACAGAGCCCGACAGGGCCCGACAGGGCCCAGTAGAGCCCACAGAGCCCGACAGAGCCCGACAGAACCCGACAGGGCCCAGTAGAGCCCGACAGAGCCCGACAGAGCCCGACAGAGCCCGACAGGGCCCGACAGAGCCCGACAGAGCCCGACAGGGCCCAGTAGAGCCCGACAGAGCCCGACAGAGCCCGACAGGGCCCAACAGAGCCCGACAGAGCCCGACAGAGCCCGACAGAGCCCGACAGAGCCCGACAGGGCCCGACAGGGCCCAGTAGAGCCCGACAGAGCCCGACAGGGCCCGACAGAGCCCGACAGAGCCCGACAGAGCCCGACAGGGCCCAGTAGAGCCCGACAGAGCCCGACAGAGCCCGACAGAGCCCGAGAGAGCCCGACAGGGCCCGACAGAGCCCGACAGACCCCGACAGGGCCCGACAGGGCCCGACAGAGCCCGACAGGGCCCGACAGAGCCCGACAGGGCCCGACAGAGCCCGACAGAGCCCGACAGGGCCCAGTAGAGCCCGACAGAGCCCGACAGAGCCCGACAGGGCCCGACAGGGCCCGACAGGGCCCGACAGAGCCCGACAGAGCCCGACAGGCCCGACAGGGCCCGAGAGGGCCCGAGAGAGCCCAGTAGAGAGCCCGACAGAGCCCGACAGGGCCCGACAGGGCCCAGTAGAGCCCGACAGAGCCTGACAGAGCCCGACAGGGCCCGACAGGGCCCGAGAGGGCCCGAGAGAGCCCAGTAGAGCCCGACAGAGCCCGACAGAGCCCGACAGAGCCCGACAGGGCCCGACAGGAGCCCGACAGAGCCCGACAGGGCCCGACAGAGCCTGACAGAGCCCGACAGGGCCCGACAGGGCCCAGTAGAGCCCGACAGAGCCCGACAGAGCCCAACAGAGCCCGACAGGGGCCCGACAGGGCCCAGTAGAGCCCGACAGAGCCCGACAGAGCCCGACAGAGCCCGACAGGGCCCGACAGAGCCCGACAGAGCCCGACAGGGCCCGACAGGGCCCGACAGGCCAGTAGAGCCCGACAGAGCCCGACAGAGCCCGACAGAACCCGTCAGAGCCCGACAGACCCCGACAGAGCCCGACAGAGCCCGACAGGGCCCAGTAGAGCCCGACAGAGCCCGACAGAGCCCGGACAGAGACCGACAGGGCCCGACAGAGCCCGACAGAGCCCGACAGGGCCCGACAGGGCCCCGACAGGGCCCAGTAGAGCCCGACAGAGCCCGACAGGGCCCGACAGAGCCCGACAGAGCCCGACATGGCCCGACAGAGCCCGACAGAGCCGACAGAGCCCGACAGGGCCCGACAGGGCCCCAGGGCCCAGTAGAGCCCGACAGAGCCCGACAGGGCCCGACAGAGCCCGACAGAGCCCGACATGGCCCGACAGAGCCCGACAGAGCCCGACAGAGCCCGACAGGGCCCGACAGGGCCCAGTAGAGCCCGACAGAGCCCGACAGAGCCCGACAGAACCCGACAGGGCCCAGTAGAGCCCGACAGAGCCCGACAGAGCCCGACAGAGCCCGACAGGGCCCGACAGAGCCCGACAGAGCCCGACAGGGCCCAGTAGAGCCCGACAGAGCCCGACAGAGCCCGACAGGGCCCAACAGAGCCCGACAGAGCCCGACAGAGCCCGACAGAGCCCGACAGAGCCCGACAGGGCCCGACAGGGCCCAGTAGAGCCCGACAGAGCCCGACAGGGCCCGACAGAGCCCGACAGAGCCCGACAGAGCCCGACAGGGCCCAGTAGAGCCCGACAGAGCCCGACAGAGCCCGACAGAGCCCGAGAGAGCCCGACAGGGCCCGACAGAGCCCGACAGACCCCGACAGGGCCCGACAGGTCCCGACAGAGCCCGACAGGGCCCGACAGAGCCCGACAGAGCCCGACAGAGCCCGACAGGGCCCGACAGAGCCCGACAGAGCCCGACAGGGCCCAGTAGAGCCCGACAGAGCCCGACAGAGCCCGACAGAGCCCAGTAGATCCCGACAGAGCCCGACAGAGCCCAACAGAGCCCGACAGGGCCCGACAGAGCCCGACAGGGCCCGACAGGGCCCGACAGAGCCCGACAGAGCCCGACAGAGCCCGACAGGGCCCAGTAGAGCCCGACAGAGCCCGACAGAGCCCGACAGGGCCCGACAGGGCCCGACAGAGCCCGACAGGGCCCGACAGAGCCCGACAGAGCCCGACAGAGCCCGACAGGGCCCAGTAGAGCCCGACAGAGCCCGACAGAGCCCGACAGGGCCCGACAGGGCCCGACAGAGCCCGACAGAGCCCGACAGGGCCCGACAGGGCCCGACAGAGCCCAGTAGAGCCCGACAGAGCCCGACAGAACCCGACAGAGGCCGACAGAGCCCAGTAGAGCCCGACAGAGCCCGACAGAACCCGACAGAGCCCGACAGAGCCCGACAGAGCCCGACAGGGCCCGACAGGGCCCAGTAGAGCCCGACAGAGCCCGACAGAACCCGACAGAGCCCGACAGAGCCCGACAGAGCCCGACAGGGCCCGACAGGGCCCAGTAGAGCCCGACAGAGCCCGACAGAGCCCGACAGAGCCCGACAGAACCCGACAGAGCCCGACAGAGCCCGACAGGGCCCGACAGGGCCCGACAGAGCCCGACAGAGCCCGACAGGGCCCAGTAGAGCCCGACAGAGCCCGACAGAGCCCAGTAGAGCCCGACAGAGCCCGACAGAGCCCGACAGAGCCCGACAGAGCCCGACAGAGACCAGTTGAGCCCGACAGAGCCCGACAGGGCCCGACAGGGCCCGACAGGGCCCGACAGAGCCCGACAGAGCCCGACAGGGCCCGACAGGGCCCAGTAGAGCCCGACAGAGCCCGACAGGGCCCGACAGGGCCCGACAGAGCCCGACAGAGCCCGACAGAGCCCGACAGGGCCCGACAGGGCCCGACAGGGCCCAGTAGAGCCCGACAGAGCCTGACAGAGCCCGACAGGGCCCGACAGGGCCCGAGAGGGCCCGAGAGAGCCCAGTAGAGCCCGATAGAGCCCGACAGAGCCCGACAGAGCCCGACAGAACCCGACAGAGGCCGACAGAGCCCAGTAGAGCCCGACAGAGCCCGACAGAGCCCGACAGGGCCCGACAGGGCCCGACAGGGCCCAGTAGAGCCCGACAGAGCCCGACAGAGCCCGACAGAGCCCGACAGAGCCCGAGAGGGCCCGACAGGGCCCAGTAGAGCCCGACAGAGCCCGACAGAACCCGACAGAGCCCGACAGAGCCCGACAGGGCCCGACAGGGCCCGACAGGGCCCAGTAGAGCCCGACAGAGCCCGACAGAGCCCAGTAGAGCCCGACAGAGCCCGACAGAGCCCGACAGAGCCCGACAGAACCCAACAGAGCCCGACAGAGACCAATTGAGCCCGACAGAGCCCGACAGAGCCCGACAGAGCCCGACAGGGCCCGACAGGGCCCAGTAGAGCCCGACAGAGCCCGACAGAGCCCGACAGAGCCCGACAGAGCCCAGTAGAGCCCGACAGAGCCCGACAGGGCCCGACAGGGCCCAGTAGAGCCCGACAGAGCCCGACAGAGCCCGACAGAGCCCGACAGAACCCGACAGGGCCCAGTAGAGCCCGACAGAGCCCGACAGAGCCCGACAGAGCCCGACAGGGCCCGACAGAGCCCGACAGAGCCCGACAGTGCCCGACAGGCCCCGACAGAGCCCAGTAGAGCCCGACAGAGCCCGACAGAGCCCGACAGAGCCCGACAGAGCCCGACAGGGGCCCAGTAGAGCCCATTAGAGCCTGACAGAGCCCGACAGGGCCTGACAGAGCCCGACAGAGCCCGACAGAGCCCGACAGTGCCCGACAGGCCCCGACAGAGCCCAGTAGAGCCCGACAGAGCCCGACAGAGCCCGACAGAGCCCGACAGAGCCCGACAGGGCCCAGTAGAGCCCATTAGAGCCCGACAGAGCCCGACAGGGCCTGACAGAGCCCGACAGAGCCCGACAGAGCCCGACAGGGCCCGACAGAGCCCGACAGGGCCCGACAGAGCCCGACAGAGCCCGACAGGGCCCAGTAGAGCCCGACAGAGCCCGACAGAGCCCGACAGAGCCCGACAGAGCCCGACAGGGCCCAACAGAGCCCGAC